>NC_091316.1:7824953-8129953 GCF_038502225.1 Cherax quadricarinatus
AACGATATGAAGCTGAAGCACGAGAATAGTCTTAAACACTACTTAAGGTAAGGTATGGAAGACCTCGAAGACGTCGCGGGGAACGGGGTTCACTAGTAGAAGCAAGAAGGTAAGAATTGTGAAGTGCCGCAGCAAGCCTCCTGGCTGCGTGAGCCCTGTCATACCGTGCGAGTATAAGTAATTACCTATTTGAGTTTGCGGGGAGGGTAAGGGATGGGGGAAAAAAGGGTGAGCTCGAGTTCATGATGTATCTGGCGAACGACAAAGCCAAGCGAAGGTGCCTTGCAGAAGCCACCATTCATCTCACAGAAACCAATGAACAAGGACTAGACAATTGTACACATTACCGAAGTCCATTATGCACAGCATTCAAGGTCAACAAAAAGACAAACTTTCTCAATCCAACACAGATCTTGCAACTCGCCTCTCCTGACCTCCGTGTTCCCTAAATGCTTTACAAGACGATGATAAAGTTCCATGAAGGGTGAAACGTCTTTCAATAAAATACTGACTGTGCATCTTCGATCCCTAGCAGTTTTATTAGTGCTATCGCTAACAATATTCTTAGTATTCTTATTGGTGCTATTCCTAGTACCCCTATTAGTATTATTACCAGTTATATTTCTAGTACTCTTATTGGTATAGCATTTTTTGGCAAAATATTTTAGTATCTGAGTTATGAAGAAAAGATTGTCGCAAAGCAACCGTTTATTGTGACAATGTTTGAAGAGTTTGCAGTAGTTCAAACTAACGTTAGGTTCATCTTGTGGAGTATGTAGCACCACCATAGAACCCGCTCTTGATCAAGCATGTAAAGCAACTACAGAAGATCCAAAGGTTTGTAACAAAATTAGTGCCGGAACTTAAGAAAATGTACTACGAGGAGAGAAAGAGGATAGCAAAAAAACATTAAGGAAAGAGGAAAACCAGAAGAGACATGGTTAGGGCATGTAAAATAATCCGGGGATAGGGTCAGGCTGTTCAAGATGCATGAATAGGAAGCTAGAGGGCATAGATGATAGTTGCAGACGCAGATTATAGGGATTTTGGAAAGTCTTAGGGTGGTAAATAAGTGGAACGCAATAGGTGAAGGAGTAGAGGAGGCAAGTACTATTCACAACTTCATGAGCAGATATGATCAACCTACAGATCCAGTCTATAGGAATTATGAAGTGGGGTCAGGAGCTATGAATCAAACCCTGTAAGCATAACTAGGAGAGTACATACACCTAAACACCTGTAGTTTTGTTTTCATTACTGTCAGTAGTAAGCCTGTGTATCCAGTACACGAGATGTTCATATATCGCTTGTGTTATTTCTGCCTAGTGCTGAGGCCCTCTTCTCTCAGTAAAATACCGAGATATACGAGTACAGGGAGTAAAGACAGGGACGCACATAAGAGGCACAGGGAGAGTTGGAGATAATGAGTACAGAGGGATATAGATAGGGAGTACAGAGGAATACAGATAGAGAGTACAGAGGGATGTAGATAGGGAGTACAGAGGAATACAGATAGGGAGTACAGAGGGATATAGATAGAGAGTACAGAGGAATACAGATAGGGAGTACAGAAGGATATAGATAGGGAGTACAGAGGGATATAGATAGGGAGTACAGAGGAATAGAGATATGGAATACAGAGGGATATAGATAGAGAGTACAGAGGAATAGAGATAGGGAATAGAGGGATGTAGATAGAGAGTACAGAGGGATATAGATAGGGAGTACAGAGGAATACAGATAGAGAGTACAGAGGGATACAGATAGGGAGTACAGAGGGATATAGATAGTTAGTACAGATGAATACAGATAGGGAGTACAGAGGGATATAGATAGGGAGTACAGAGGGATACAGATAGGGAGTACAGAGAGATATAGATAGGGAGTACAGAGAGATATAG
Organism: Cherax quadricarinatus; assembly: GCF_038502225.1. Lineage (NCBI taxonomy): Eukaryota > Metazoa > Arthropoda > Malacostraca > Decapoda > Parastacidae > Cherax > Cherax quadricarinatus. The sequence goes on from NC_091316.1 coordinate 7,826,855, forward strand.
ATAGGGAGTACAGAGGAATAGAGATAGGGAATACAGAGGGATATAGATAGGGGGTACAGATGGATGTAGGTAGGGACACTGATTAAGATAGAAAGTGCAGATAGGCAAGCACTTACAGAAAGTGCAGATAGGTAAGCACTTACAGAGAGTGCAGATAGGCAAGCACATACAAAGAGTGCAGATAGGCAAGCACTTACAGAGAGTGCAGATAGGTAAGCACCTACAGAAAGTGCAGATAGACAAGCACTTACAGAGAGTGCAGATAGGCAAGCACCTACAGAGAGTGCAGATAGGCAAGCACCTACAGAGAGTGCAGATAGTCAAGCACCTACAGAGAGTGCAGATAGGCAAGCCCCTACAGAGAGTGCAGATAGGCAAGCACCTACAGAGAGTGCAGATAGGCAAGCACATACAGAGAGTGCAGATAGGCAAGCACCTACAGAGAGTGCAGATAGGCAAGCACTTACAGAGAGTGCAGATAGGCAAGCACCTACAGAGAGTGCAGATAGGCAAGCACTTACAGAGAGTGCAGATAGGCAAGCACCTACAGAGAGTGCAGATAGGCGAGCACCTACAGAGAGTGCAGATAGGCAAGCACTTACAGAGAGTGCAGATAGGCAAGCACCTACAGAGAGTGCAGATAGGCAAGCCCCTACAGAGAGTGCAGATAGGCAAGCACCTACAGAGAGTGCAGACAGGCAAGCACCTACAGAGAGTGCAGATAGGCAAGCACCTACAGAGAGTGCAGATAGGCAAGCACTTACAGAGAGTGCAGATAGGCAAGCACTTACAGAGAGTGCAGATAGGCAAGCACCTACAGAGAGTGCAGATAGTCAAGCACCTACAGAGAGTGCAGATAGGCAAGCCCCTACAGAGAGTGCAGATAGGCAAGCACCTACAGAGAGTGCAGATAGGCAAGCACTTACAGAGAGTGCAGATAGGCAAGCACCTACAGAGAGTGCAGATAGGCAAGCACTTACAGAGAGTGCAGATAGGCAAGCACCTACAGAGAGTGCAGATAGGCAAGCACTTACAGAGAGTGCAGATAGGCAAGCACCTACAGAGAGTGCAGATTAAGCGAGCACCTACAGAGAGTGCAGATAGGCAAGCACTTACAGAGAGTGCAGATAGGCAAGCACCTACAGAGAGTGCAGATAGGCAAGCCCCTACAGAGAGTGCAGATAGGCAAGCACCTACAGAGAGTGCAGACAGGCAAGCACCTACAGAGAGTGCAGATAGGCAAGCACTTACAGAGAGTGCAGATAGGCAAGCACCTACAGAGAGTGCAGATAGGCAAGCACTTACAGAGAGTGCAGATAGGCAAGCACTTACAGAGAGTGCAGATAGGCAAGCACTTACAGAGAGTGCAGATAGGCAAGCACCTACAGAGAGTGCAGATAGGCGAGCACCTACAGAGAGTGCAGATAGGCAAGCCCTTACAGAGAGTGCAGATAGGCAAGCACCTACAGAGAGTGCAGATAGGCAAGCCCCTACAGAGAGTGCAGATAAGCAAGCACCTACAGAGAGTGCAGATAGGCAAGCACCTACAGATAGTGCAGATAGGCAAGCATCTACAGAGAGTGCAGATAGGCAAGCACTTACAGAGAGTGCAGATAGGCAAGCACCTACAGAGAGTGCAGATAGGCAAGCCCCTACAGAGAGCGCAGATAGGCAAGCACCTACAGAGAGTGCAGACAGGCAAGCACCTACAGAGAGTGCAGATAGGCAAACACCTACAGAGAGTGCAGATAGGCAAGCACTTACAGAGAGTGCAGATAGGCAAGCACTTACAGAGAGTGCAGATAGGCAAGCACCTACAGAGAGTGCAGATAGTCAAGCACCTACAGAGAGTGCAGATAGGCAAGCCCCTACAGAGAGTGCAGATAGGCAAGCACCTACAGAGAGTGCAGATAGGCAAGCACTTACAGAGAGTGCAGATAGGCAAGCACCTACAGAGAGTGCAGATAGGCAAGCACTTACAGAGAGTGCAGATAGGCAAGCACCTACAGAGAGTGCAGATAGGCAAGCACCTACAGAGAGTGCAGATAGGCAAGCACCTACAGAGAGTGCAGATAGGCAAGCACCTACAGAGAGTGCAGATAGGCAAGCACTTACAGAGAGTGCAGATAGGGAAGCACCTACAGAGAGTGCAGATAGGCAAGCCCCTACAGAGAGTGCAGATAGGCAAGCACCTACAGAGAGTGCAAACAGGCAAGCACCTACAGAGAGTGCAGATAGGCAAGCACTTACAGAGAGTGCAGATAGGCAAGCACCTACAGAGAGTGCAGATAGGCAAGCACTTACAGAGAGTGCAGATAGGCAAGCACTTACAGAGAGTGCAGATAGGCAAGCACTTACAGAGAGTGCAGATAGGCAAGCACCTACAGAGAGTGCAGATAGGCGAGCACCTACAGAGAGTGCAGATAGGCAAGCACTTACAGAGAGTGCAGATAGGCAAGCACCTACAGAGAGTGCAGATAGGCAACCCCCTACAGAGAGTGCAGATAAGCAAGCACCTACAGAGAGTGCAGATAGGCAAGCACCTACAGAGAGTGCAGATAGGCAAGCATCTACAGAGAGTGCAGATAGGCAAGCACTTACAGAGAGTGCAGATAGGGCGATACGGATAAGAAGGCTGCAGTTGCGGATTATAGACAGGCGATTACAAATGTGAATACATGTGAGTGAGTACAATTAGATGAGTACTGATGCATGAGATCATATTTAAGAGTACACGTGTAGGCCAAGACAACTAGTCTACCAAGCAAATAAACATATGCTTCCACACCCTTTATAACTTATTTCACTTTTATACCCTTCCTGATTCTTCCCCTTTTCTATCATCCTCCCTTTTCTCACTCTCCTTAGCCTCACCCTTTTCCCTCTCCTCTTCCCTTTCCCCTGTCTCCCTCCCCTCCATCTCCCCAGATCACTCTCTGGCCCCTTCCCCACCCTCGCTTTAATCCCTCGCAGAATGTCTTTCTTTCCATCAAACAACTCATTTGATATCACCACGGGAGGCGCTCCGAAATAAAGATGGCAAACTTGGGATGATGCAAGAAAGAGCGATCTCTAAAAAGTCTTCCTTTCTACCTCTTTGCCGTCTCTCTCAACATCAACAGGGAACTGGAGGGAAAGAAGGATTCTCGACTCTCTGGCGTCTTACTGTTAGGGCGGAATGAGGTAGGCCAAATTTGTTGTTGGTTAGGGTACTACATTGCAAAATTTACGAGTTGAGAGAGAAAGAGAAAGAGAGAGAGAGAGAGAGAGAGAGAGAGAGAGAGAGAGAGAGAGAGAGAGAGAGAGAAAGAAAGAGTAATCAGACTACCTCCAAGCAAACTGTAGTTAAATCACTCGTATCTCTCTCTCTCTCTCTCTCTCTCTCTCTCTCTCTCTCTCTCTCTCTCTCTCTCTCTCTCTCTCTCTCTCTCTCTCTCTCTCTCTCTCTCTCTCTCTCTCTCTCTCTCTTTCTCCCCTTTCTCTCTCTCTCTCTCTCTCTCTCTCTTTCTCATAACTACATATTTCGTTTGCTTTATTCTTGCCTAACGATAGAGCTATAAATTTTCGCAAAGTTATGTTAGAAATTAAGTTGGGTGCAAAATTATGAATGTAAATATCATACCAATGTGCCAAAATTCAGGCTACAGGAAGAACTGACGACGAATTCACCAATACACTTATAAATCATGAGTAAAACAACTGTCTACTAAATGTCTCACAATTTTGTGAAAAAATCACAGATGAATGTAAGGAATCCTGAGGATCGATCACACAGTACAAGAACAAGCATAACCTCTCAGCCAGGAACGAAACAACTCTTTCCAACGCTCATCTGACAGAAAAAAATGCTTATGAAAGATCATTACATTTTGTCCTAATTCACTTTTTATGGGAAGAATCGCAGGCAAGCCAGAAATGCACAGTGTAAGCATATTACCGGGAAAAGGGAGGGTGGTTTCTTTCCAAGACCAACGAGGCAAGTCAGGGGACATCATGTGTACATGGTCAGCCAGATGGGAGGAGGATGGTAACCTTCACGAACGTCACACTTCAAGTATTGTTCCTATCAAGGTTGGGACAATCTACAAATGCTTGTACGAACATAAGTATAAATTTTGAGGTCACATAGATATGGGCATACATATACAGTATATTAAGTAAATTTCACCTAGAATAACCCAATAAAAATCTATGTAATTTGTTTCATTTGGGGTCCCTTGGTATATGCTAAGAGATTTCATAACACTACTTACGTAACAAATGTAGGAACATAAGGAATCATGGGGGATCGATCTGATTTTGAGGCAAATATACTAACTACTTCACCATGGGAACTTAAGGAAATTTAAGACAAACTCTTATTGAATTCACGACTGTGAAAAGAGTCCTCCCTCATCCTATCCTTATATTCACGGTGGTGATGCAGAAATGTTTCCCTTCATCAGCATCAAGGCTTCTCCCCGTTTCCCCTTCCTACTTCTTCTTGAAGGGTATCTCTCCACAAAACAATTAATTTTCTCTTAAGACTTCTCTGCCGGCTGGTCGTCTGGTCTTTGTATCTACCCGGGTTGCTACGCACCGACTGGTACACAAAGGGAAGGAACCAATAAAGTCAATCACAGAGGAATCACTCAACCCCTTCCAGCAGCCATCATCAGTATGAGACTTGCAGATGAACCTCCGTCTCTCGTTGGTTGAATCCACTCATAAATTTGCAATGCACATCATGAAATATTTTTTGTTAATAGCGTTTTACTCAAATTATTTTCTCAAATTTCTATTTGTGGTCAGATTCATAACCAGCAGGCCGATCGTTTCGCCCAAAGATGGATTTACTGGGGTGTTAAATAAGTACAGGTACCATCTGGGGCTTGAGGTCAATGCGATAAATAATTTTGGGTCCCTGACAGAAAAAGAAATCCAGAACTGTTGTTCTAAACGGAAAGGTAAACACTAGTGATCCCACTCTACAAAAAGTTTTAAGCTCCCAGTTGCCTATGAAAGACGCAACTTTCATCTTATTTCAGGAAAGAATTTAATGTTTTCCTTAACTTACAGGAAGGAGGTTCATCATATAACCATAAACAAGATGTGATGTGCTCCCTGGGCAAGAAAACGACAAGCGATCTTCGATGTCCACATAAAATGGGAAGAAAAATTGGGGTTTTGATGACCTCTTGGCGAAGTGGAGACTAAGTATCAAGTAACACCTACATTGAAAACAATATCGTTTAGTCATTATTGAGAACATTCGTAAGTGCGAACATGAACTTACCTTACTTTACTGATGGTGTGCCAGCTGTCCCACGAAGAGCTGCTAATATTCACTTACTTGCAAGATAAATACCAGTGCTTGTTAATACAAGTATCTCATAGCGCTGTATGACCCATACGGGTTTAGCATTTATTTTTAATACGATAATTATTCAAAAGTTTCAGCCCTAGTTATGCCCTTCAGACAGCACCTTCAGGCAGTATCCCAAGTTATACCCTTCATCCCCCACATCGAGGTATTCCCAGTTAAAACCTTCATTCCCCACATTGAGGTATTCCCAGATAAAAACCATCCCTCACCTTGAGGTATTTTCAGTTATACCCTTCATCCTCCCACTGAGATATTCCCAGTTATACCCTTTATCCCTTTACACTCTTCAGAGTGCACCTACTGCAAGTATAGAAAAACAACAGAAAGGCATTATACAGTGACTGGAACAATGTACAAATACCTGTTCATGGGAGAATGAAAATTATGATGTTTCTGTCCAACTTGGACCATTATGTAATCGAACCGAAACGTCGTTATAATTTTCATTCTCATATGTGCGGGTATTTGTGCATTCTGCAAATATCCTCGACATACAAAAAAATTGTGATTAATTAAACAGTTACTACATTAGGTTATCTCTTGTGAATAATTCCTACGGTACAGTGAAGCTAAAATTATCATCTCTTCACCAACATGACACTCACCTTCGCTGGAGCCCCGGTGGCGACGGGGCCCCAGTGGCGACAGGGCCCCGGTGGCGACGGGGCCCGGCTAGCGCCAAGGCCTCCGTGGAGAAGCACCTATTTGTTCGAAACAATTTGTTCAAATTACTCTTTTTTGCTCAAAGTACTTTTCTGGTTCAAAGTACTTCTTTCAAAACTTTTTAACACTTTTTTTGTTCAAAGCACTTTTTTTCAAAACACCTTTTTAGTTAAAAAAGACTGCATTATTCAAAACTTTTTTTTTTTTTGGTTCAAAGTACTTTTTGCTCAAATCACTTTTTTTTCAAAATAATTTTTGGTGCAAAACTTTTTTGGGGGTTCAAAACACTTTCTTAAACATTTTTTTTTCAAAACACTCTTTTTGTTTTTCAAACCACTTTTTAGGTTAAAACACTTTTTTGGGTTCAAAACATTTTTTTTTTTTTGGTTGGTTTGACACTTCTTCAAAACACTTTTCTATCATTTTTTTTTTTTGCAAGACTTTTAAGCTCTCAACACTTGTCGAACACGATACTTTCAACAAAACATTTTTTTGCCCGCAAAACTTTTTTGCAACGATATTAACTCGTGGTATTTACTTCATAACTTTTTTTTTTTGGTTCACATCACTTTTCATTTAAAATACTTTTATTTGCAACACTTTTTTTTGTTAGCAATATTTTGTTCGCACACTTTGAGACGCTTTTTAGCAATACTTTGTTTGCAACACTTTTCACAACACTTTCATTAGACCGAGTTCACAACACTTTTAAAAAAACTTTCTTTGTTCTAAACGGTTTTGCATTATCATTATTATATTCATGAGTGAGAGCTAAACTCGTATGGGTCATACAGCGCCTGTGGGAAGAGGAAGAAAATAGGTTCTTTGGATCAAAAGTTAGGTTAGGTTGGGTTAGGTTTAAAGCCTATCGATTACACTAGAGTGGTTTACAAGCTCCACATGGGAATAATTCATTATTTTAAATTACAAATCAATTGAGTTGGCGCTGAATTTAAAACAAAAGCTTACCAGTTCAATTTTGTAATTATTCGTCCTCGAGCAATTTCTTAATTTATTTAGCTAAATATTCGTCAAAAAAAAATATGCACGGTGTGGAAAATTGCATTTATCTGAATGTAATTAATTATGTACATAACAGTAAATGATAACAAATATAATTATTATTTATCAATGTTACATAGACAAGTAGGAATTTGGGACACCTAGGTCGCAAAAAATGTCTCCCTTCGATACCTACCAGTCATAACCACAAGTTGCTCTGGACCTATTAATTAAATGAAATATACATACACCAGGAATACTGGTAAATATATAAATTTGTGGACTGTATATTAAAAATAATAAATGGTTATATATACACACAATTACATAACAGAAGGAAAATATATCTTAATATCACTCACCAATTTGACTGGAGATTAATGTGTATCATACTCAGAAAACCTCACTCTAACTAAATCTATGAAAATAATGCTGGCCAGAATTACACACAAATCTAGAGAGTTTATCTGAGGTTCCTAGAGCTGTCTTGTCCAGTCGTCTGATATCTCAAGTTATGCAGGAATGCACATCCACCAATTTCGCCTCCTATTTGAGAGGTGTCAACACAATTTTAACCTCTAGAGCACGAAAAATTCTTCCCATTACACCAACGTTTGTACAAAATTCAAAACCAAGATGGCGAGTCTCGTCTGCGCAAACGCAGGCTTTCCGTTTTCTATGACATAAATATTATTAAATACAGTATGGCCGTCTATTTACATATAAATACTGAATTTCTGGAAAATATATACAGTATTTTCCACACACGGTATGGTACTTCACAGGTAGTCAAATTTCAGTTTACAAAACAAAATGTTAGTGTTCGGAACACCTACAGTAATTGTTGGAATTCATTGTATATTTTAGTCTTCCTCCAAGACTTCAGTAACTTAATGCATTTTCTAATAGAATTTAAACTTTCCGCGTCTGTTCATCTTGTAGGAAATTTCGGATTGTTACTGGGCTGTGTAGGCGCCAATCTGCCAGTTATATACATTCAAATACCGCAGCTGTTTTCGATCGATAACTTGAGGCTTAAGTTTTTAACAATGGCGTGTCCATCCTGGAGAAAAGTTCACATTGTTATGGGACAGTGTAAGTGTTACTTTGCCAATTTTCTTTAAAAATGAATTTTGTGATTTTTTTCGATAACTTAAAACACTAATGCAACTTACTTAAAACACAGTAACTATAGTTTTAAGCTGTACAGGTCCAATTTGCCTATTCTCTAAAATAATTATAAAAAAAGTGGGGATTTATGGTTGTGGATAACTATAAAATATATCTTCTGATTGGCTTCTAACATTTAGAGCTTGTGTATTACGCTCAAAGAATCACTTTGTAATTGGGCTCCGTAAGTTCAAAACTGCCACTTTTACTTAACAAATTGGGATATTAGTTTTCATATAATAACTGGAGAATTCCGCTTCTGATCGGATTCAGATTCCAATTTGTCAATTGCACTGAACAAACGGGTGCACAAGTCTCCATCTTATTTACACCCGCACTGGCCAATGATTGCTACATTTGATGATATAATTCATCGCTTGTACGTTCCAGAGGACGATCACGTGAAATGTGATCGTAAAAGTGTGCAAGAGTGCAAAGGCAGGAGAGGGTATGGAGGGAGTGTGTAGTGAGATGTGGGAAGGTATAGAGGAATAGGTGTGTAGAGGGTGTGGAGGGAACTGAAGCAGAATGTGGAGGAATATGGAGAAATGTGGGGGTGTGCCGAGGGAATGTGTAGTGGGATGTGGAGTGTAGAAGGATGTGGGGTGTAGAGAAACTGTCGTGGGATGTGAAAGGGTGTGGAGGAATGTGGGGTGTGGAGGCAAATGGGGTGGCTAATGTGTGCATCCCTCGAGCTATTCACCTTGTATTCCTAGAAATATATAATGTAATCCAAGGTTTTTCCACACTCTTTCTTTTTCACTCCTATATATAATATTTGTTGTCCTTCTCTGTAACAATACCCTGCGTAAGGAATAGGCCACCCTGAGAGATTTTATTTCCCAGGTACTAGTAACCCCAGCTCTGCTGGAACTAATCTATTGAAGCTCTAGTCACTGCTGACCCTTTTAACTAAATACTTGGCGATATCATCATTGTCCTATACTTAAGTCTCCGATCTCGGGCTGACAGATTTCAGCACCATGTATGAAATTTGTTTCGTGTGGTGGAATGACAGAAAAATATACGATAACTAGGTTCCAATTGCGTAACTATCATACAGATTAGCGTAGCAGCACACTGCTTATGTATCCAGTATTGATGAAAAAAAGAAAAGACGTATTCTTCGCTGGCTTGGCGACCCGCTGCTGCTCATGCTAATACCATCCCTCGCAAAGGAAATTAAAAGCTGTGTATCGCTCTACGACTGATGAATATTTATTTTGACTTCTGCATATTTTTGATGAACGAATCCAATTTAGGACCGCCTTCGTTATTGTGCTTTTTGTGAGAGGTTTGAAAGAGAAGGGGCGTGTTTAGGTCCGAGAGGAGGAGGAATACCGAACTCTTCAGAGATTCTTTATTTAATTGCTACTTATTTACTTATATTACTTGTATATTTTCTCTCTCTCTCTCTCTCTCTCTCTCTCTCTCTCTCTCTCTCTCTCTCTCTCTCTCTCTCTCTCTCTCTCTCTCTCTCTCTCTCTCTCTCTCTCTCTCTCTCTCTCTCTCTCTCTCTCTCTCTCTCTCTCTCTCTCTCCACAAACACACACACATGCACATATTCATATAATATATATATACGTATATATATATATATATATATATATATATATATATATATATATATATATATATATATATATATATATATATATATATATATATATATATATATATATACGTATATATATATATATATATATATATATATATATATATATATATATATATATATATATATATATATATATATATATATATATATATATATATATATATATATATATATATATATATATATATATATATATATATATATATATATATTTATATATATATATATATATATATATATATATATATATATATATATATATATATATTATTATTATTAACACACTGGCCGATTCCCACCAAGGCAGGGTGGCCCGAAAAAGAAAAACTTTCACCAACATTCACTCCATCACTGTCTTGCCAGAAGGGTGCTTTACACTACAGTTTTTAAACTGCAACATTAACACCCCTTTTATCCACCTGCAGCAGGCCTGCTGCAGTGTTCTCTTTCTTATGAGCTGCGCGTCAGGTGTTACTTTGTTGTGGGATGTGATAGTGAGGTGTGGGCTAGACCCTTTATATGCCTTCCTTTGATGCATTACTTTTATTGTTCCTTGATGATGTGAGTAGTCACGAAAGTGCTTGGAATTTTCTATTCTTTCACAGTGGTTGTTTTGCATATTCTGAAATCACCTGTTTACTGTGATCTTATTGTGCATATATATATATATATATATATATATATATATATATATATATATATATATATATATATATATATATATATATATATATATATGTATATGTATGTATGTATGTATGTAGTAGGTTGGTAGACAGCAACCACCCAGGGAGGTACTACCATCCTTCCAAGTGAATGCAAAACGAAAGCCTGTAATCGTTTTACATGATGGTAGGATTGTTGGTGTCTTTTGTCTGTCTCATAAATATGCAAGATTACAGGTACACCTTGCTACTTCTACTTATACTTAGGTCACACTACACATACATGTACACGTTTATTTATACACATTTATCTGAGTTTTCTTTGATTTTATCTTAATAGTTCTTGTTCTTATTACTTTTCCTTTTATATCCATGGGGAAGTGGAATAAGAATCTTTCCTCCGTAAGCCATGCGTGTTGTAAAAGTCAACTAAAATGCCGAGAACAATGGGCAAATAACCCCTTTTCCTGTAATAATTACTAAAAAGAATAAGAAGAAAATTGTCGGAGTGGGATGTCTGAATGTGCATGGATGTTGTGCCAATGATAAAAAAGAGATGATTGTCCATGTTATGAATGAGAAGAAGCTGGATGTCCTGGCTTTAAGTGAAACAAAGCTGAAGGGGGTGGGACAGTTTCAGTGGAGAGGAATAAATGGGATTAGGTCAGGGGTTTCAAATATAGTTAGAGCTAAAGAAGGAGTAGCAATAATGTTGAAGGATAAGCTATGGCACAGGACGACCAGCTTCCTCTTTCAGAGACTCAGTGTTGCGATCCAGAGAGGAAATGCCTGCAGCATTCTGGGCACGCGGCCCACCGTGTGAGTCGTTATCTATGTTGTTTTACTTTCTATTGTGTTTTTGTGAATGTTTTGTCAATGTATTTTGTCTTTAAATAAAATATATAATAAATATAGGGGGTGGTAGGAGAAAATTCTCAAACAGCTGCAGGGAGAACCTTGAGTTTTCCCTGAAGCAAATTTATTCTTTTCTCTGAGGATGAGGGTCCCCAGGACAGTTCTAGAGGTGGTACCCATATATATATATATATATATATATATATATATATATATATATATATACAGTAGTCCCCCGCTTTTCGTAGTTCCCGGCAATCGTAAAATTCGCCAATCATAGAGGTATTTTCGTATAAACATGGACTCGCTTTTCATAGGTTGACTTGCGAGTCGTCGTTTGTCCGGGATGCGTACCCACGGCGTGAGCCAGGGCGGCAGCCAGTCTGGCATTGTTTACCAGTGAGCGAAGGTCCCCTCACGTGCTCCAGCGAAATATTTCATAATATTCCATTTATTTTAGTGCTTGCAAGTACTAAATAAGCTACCATGGCTCCAAAGAAAGCTCCTAGTGCCAAGCCTGTGGTAAAGAAGTTAGTTAGTTTAATATGTTTATTGTAATAAAGTTGGTAGAATTACTGACAATATGTAAAGTAAAAGGACACAAGTGCAACTAATGTGACATTTATTGTGGCAACGTTTCGCTCTCCAGGAGCTTTATCAAGCCATTACAAACAATACATGGACACAGAGGGTATATAAAGGCTCAGAGTGAGATGAATACTAGTGAGGTACCATTTCGATGTTCACTAGTGGTAGTAGTAGTAGTAGTAGTAGTGGTGGTGACAAAAGTAATACAACATGGTAGAGCAATTAATTCGTACATGCGTAAAAGCATATAAAAGCTATTACTTGGGTAACATAAAAATAGGTTGGACAAATATAAACTGGAATGAGGCAGCTTGTTTCAGTGTTCACTCTCTGTGCTTTGTGTAGTATAACAGGAGAGACTATGTGATGGCAGGGTTTACTGTTTTCAGGAGGATTCTTGCTAAGACTTCGGAGATGGTGAATCTGCCGTTGTTTTGTTTAATTGTATTCGAAACAGCGATCAGTGCTGATTCGAGGCACTTGCGTCTGCGGAAATTAGTTTCTTTGATCACTAATTGGGCGTCTCTGAATTTCATGAGATGATTGGTGGAATTTCGGTGTTGTACACAGGCGTTGTTCAGGTTATCGTTCCTACATGCGTAAATGTGTTCATTGAGGCGGGTGTCGAGGTTTCTGGCTGTTTCACCTACGTAAATCTTGTCACAGCCTCCACAGGGTATAGTGTAAACTCCTGCATTGACTGGTTCGTGGTGCTTGGATTTTGTCCTGGTTATATCCTTTATTGAAGTGCTAGAAGCGATGGCGACTCTGGTGTTAGCTTGTGAAAGTGCTTTTGAGACGTTCAGTGCAACCTGACTGTTGGGAAGAATTATAACTTTGCTGGGAGTGGTGTTGATGCGTGGAGAATTTATGATCTGAAGAGCTCTTTTCTTGCAGTCTTTGATGAAAAAAGAAGGAAAATGTAACTCTGTGAATGTTTGGTGAATGTATGTACACTCCTCGTCAAGAAACTCAGGACTACAAATTCGGTATGCTCTTAGGAAAAACCCGATGATGATGCCTCTTTTGGTCTTGGTATCTTGACTGGAATAGAAGTGTGTGAGATCATTTTTATTGGTGGGTTTCCGATAAACTTGAAATCTTAGGTTGTTGTCTACTTTGTGAATGAGGACGTCGAGGAAAGGTAGCTTGTCATTGGACTCTTCTTCTAGTGTAAACTGGATCGCCGGTTCAACTGCGTTGAGCCTTGCCTGAAGATCCCGTACATCAAAACGTTTTGGAGTTATTACGAGGACATCGTCCACGTAACGTAACCAAGTGACGCTTGAAGGGATGATGTTGGCGAAGTGTTCGGACTCTAGGTGTTCCATGTATAAGTTGGCTAGGACGGCACTTATGGGGGATCCCATTCCCATGCCGTAGGTTTGTTTGTAGAGCTTGTGTACATACATTCACCAAACATTCACAGAGTTACATTTTCCTTCTTTTTTCATCAAAGACTGCAAGAAAAGAGCTCTTCAGATCATAAATTCTCCACGCATCAACACCACTCCCAGCAAAGTTATAATTCTTCCCAACAGTCAGGTTGCACTGAACGTCTCAAAAGCACTTTCACAAGCTAACACCAGAGTCGCCATCGCTTCTAGCACTTCAATAAAGGATATAACCAGGACAAAATCCAAGCACCACGAACCAGTCAATGCAGGAGTTTACACTATACCCTGTGGAGGCTGTGACAAGATTTACGTAGGTGAAACAGCCAGAAACCTCGACACCCGCCTCAATGAACACATTTACGCATGTAGGAACGATAACCTGAACAACGCCTGTGTACAACACCGAAATTCCACCAATCATCTCATGAAATTCAGAGACGCCCAATTAGTGATCAAAGAAACTAATTTCCGCAGACGCAAGTGCCTCGAATCAGCACTGATCGCTGTTTCGAATACAATTAAACAAAACAACGGCAGCTTCACCATCTCCGAAGTCTTAGCAAGAATCCTCCTGAAAACAGTAAACCCTGCCATCACATAGTCTCTCCTGTTATACTACACAAAGCACAGAGAGTGAACACTGAAACAAGCTGCCTCATTCCAGTTTATATTTGTCCAACCTATTTTTATGTTACCCAAGTAATAGCTTTTATATCCTTTTACGCATGTACGAATTAATTGCTCTACCATGTTGTATTACTTTTGTCACCACCACTACTACTACTACTACTACTACTACCACTAGTGAACATCGAAATGGTACCTCACTAGTATTCACCTCACTCTGAGCCTTTATATACCCTCTGTGTCCATGTATTGTTTGTAATGGCTTGATAAAGCTCCTGGAGAGCGAAACGTTGCCACAATAAATGTCACATTAGTTGCACTTGTGTCCTTTTACTTTAAATATGTTTATTATGCACCCCATACCCATCCTGTGGGCGGTAGTCAAAAGATTACAGAGGTACATAATTGGTCCAGGGACTGGGCCTCAAAGTTTTGATAGCTGAGCAAGTTACAGAGGTAATGAATTCACAATTTACAAAGGTAATGAACTCACAATTTACAAAGGTAATGAACTCCAGGTAGGTCTAGTCACAATCATGACAAGTTACAAAGGTATTTACAGATTACAGAGGTACACAATGGGTCCAGGGACCGGGCTCCAAAGTTTTGATGGCTGAACTAGGTACAAGGTAATGAACTCACAAGTTACAAAGGTAATGAACTCACAAGTTACAAAGGTAATGAATACTGTAAGAATGGTTACTTACGTTTATACATGGCTGCAATCATGAACACATTTTAGAGTAATGAGCAATTCACACTTCCACACCCGGTCACAACTGTAGTGAGTTATTGGTGCAAATGTTGATTGCTGAGTCTCTCTCTCTCACACACACACACATATACAAATTCATACACACACACACATAAACACACACACACACACACACACACACACACACACACACACACACACACACACACACACACACACACACACACACACACACACACACACACACACACACACAAACTCACGTGGTGAGAAATACGATTGAATTTAAGAAAACCATCATTGAACAATATGAAAGTGGTACAAATGTGGCTGAACTGTCCAGGATGTATAAGAAACCCTACACAACCTTATGTTCCATAGTGGCCAAGAAAAATGAAATAAAGGATGCTGTTGTTGCAAAGGGAGTAACTATGCTGACAAAAATGAGATCACCAGTACTGGAAGAGGTTGAGAAGTTATTATTGGTGTGGATAAATGGGAAACAATTAGCAGGAGATACTCTTATGACTTCGTTTATTTGTGAAAAGGCTAGGCAGTTGCAAGAAGATTTGGTAAAGAAATTGCCTGCAAATAGTGGTGAAGTGAGTGAATTTAAGGCCAGCAAAGGCTGGTTTGAGAGATTTAAGAACCGTACTGGCATACACAGTGTGGTAAGGCATGGTGAGGCTGCCAGTTCGGACCACAAGGCGGCTGAAAAATATGTGCATGAATTCCAGGAGTACATAGAGGCTGAAGGACTGAAACCTGAACAAGTGTTCAATTGTGACGAAACAGGCCTCTTCTGGAAGGAAATGCCAAAGAGGACCTTCATTACACAAGAGGAAAAGGCAATGCCAGGACACAAGCCTATGAAAGACAGGCTGACGCTAATGTTCTGTGCTAATGCTAGTGGGGATTTCAAAGTGAAGCCATTACTAGTGTACCATTCTGAAAATCCCAGAGTGTTCAGGAAAAACAATGTTATGAAGAGTAAATTGTGTGTGTTTTGGAAATCTAATAGTAAGGCATGGGTCACGAGGGAAATTTTCGTCGAGTGGTTCAATGAAGTGTTTGGCCCTAGTGTGAAGGAGTATCTCCTGGAAAAGAAATTGGATCTCAAGTGCCTGCTAGTAATGGGCAATGCACCTGCTCATCCTCCAAACTTGGATGACCTAATTTTCGAGGAGTTTGGGTTCATCACAGTAAAGTTCTTGCCCCCGAATACCACTCCTCTCCTCCAACCCATGGACCAGCAGGTTATTGCAAACTTTAAAAAACTCTACACAAAAGCAATGTTTCACAGGTGCTTGACTGTGACCACAGACACTCACTTGACCCTAAAGGAATTTTGGAGAGAACACTTCAGCATCCTCCACTGCATAACCCTTATAGGTATGGCTTGGGAGGAAGTGACTACCAGGACTTTGAACTCTGCCTGGAGAAAATTGTGGCCAGATTGTGTCGACAAGAGGGATTTTGAAGAATTTGGGACTGACACTAATGAGCCTATGTCTGCTGTAAAATCAATTGTGGCACTGGGGAGTTCCATGGTGTTGGATGTGAGTTTGGAGGATGTGGAAGAATTGATGGAAGACCACAATGAAGAGCTCACCACTGAGGAAATGCAAGAGCTTCAGCAGGAAGAGCAACACATTGCAGCTCAGAATCTTGCTGCAGAGGAGGAGGAAGAGAGATGGAAGAAGGTGCCTTCTTCAGAAATTAAAGAGATTTTTACTATGTGGGGTAAGATGGAAAGCTTTATGGAGAAACATCACCCTAACAAGGTTGTTGCAAGCCAGGTTGGCAACATGTACAGTGACAAAGTCTTGGGCCATTTTAGGGAAGTGTTAAAGAGACGCCAGAAACAGAGCTCTCTCCATAGTTATTTTGTGAGACAGGACTCCAGTGACTCTCAAGGTGGTCCTAGTGGCATTAAGAAACAGAGAAGAGAAGCAACCCCAGAAAAGCAAATGGTACCTGAGGTGTTGATGGAAGGGGATTCCCCTTCCAAACTATAAACAATCCACTCTCTCTCCTCCTCCAGTCTCCCATACACTAAGAAGAATCTCCAATAAAGGTAAGTGTTATGCTGTTAATGTTTAATTCATCATTTCCCATTGTATTGTTTATGTACTACATGCATATTTCATGTTAAAAATTTTTTTGTTTTAATACTTCTGGGTGTCAGGAACGGATTAATAGTATTTACATTATTTCTTATGGGGAAAATTGATTCGTAAATCGTAAATTTCGTTTATAGTAACGGCTCCAGGAACGGATTAATTACGAACAACGAGGGACCACTGTATATATATATATATATATATATATATATATATATATATATATATATATATATATATATATATATATATATATATATATATATATATATATATATATATATATATATATATATATATATATTTATATATATATATAATTATTTATATATATATATATATATATATATATATATATATATATATATATATATATATGTATGTCGTGCCGAATAGGCAGAACTTGCGATCTTGGCTTAAATAGCAACGCTCATCTTGCCATATAGGACAAGCAAAAATTTGTGTATGCAATAATTTCGCCAAAATCCTTCTGAACCTATCGAAAAAATATATATTTCACTGTGTTTGTTTAGTATTAAATTATTGTAAACAAATCTAAAATATATTTAGTTGGGTAAGGCTAAAATAAATTGTTCTTGTTATAATAAGGTTAGGTAAGTTTTCTAAGATTCTTTTGGTGCAAAATTAAAAATTTTTACATTAACATTAATGAAAAAAATATATCTTTAAACGTATAAGAGAAAATTTTAGAAAGGACTTAATCTTAAATGAGTTCTTGCTAATTGACCTGTTTTACATATTCGGCACGACATATATATATATATATATATATATATATATATATATATATATATATATATATATATATATATATATATATATATATATATATATATATATATATATATGTCGTGCCAAATAGGCAGAACTTGCGATCTTGGCTTAAATAGCAATGCTCATCTTGCCATACAGGACAAGTGAAAATTTGTGTATGCAATAATTTTGCCAAAATCATTCTGAACCTAACGACAAAAAATGCATTTCACTGTATTTGTTTAGTATTAAATTACTGTAAACAAATCTAAAATATATTTAGTTGGGTTAGGCTAAAATAAATTGTTTTTGTTATTATAAGGTTAGGTAAGTTTTCTAAGATTCTTTTGGAGCAAAATTAAATTTTTTTACATTAACATTAATGAAAAAAAAATATCTTTAAACGCATAAGAGAAAATTTTAGAAAGGACTTAATTTTAAATGAGTTCTTGCTAATTGACCAGTTTTACATATTTGGCACGACATATATATATATATATATATATATATATATATATATATATATATATATATATATATATATATATATATATATATATATATATATATATATATATATATACCTGGAGTTTACCTGGAGAGAGTTTCGGGGGTCAACGCCCCCGCGGCCCGGTCTGTGACCAGGCCTCCTGGTGGATCAGCGCCTGATCAACCAGGCTGTTGCTGCTGGCTGCACGCAAACCAACGTACGAGCCACAGCCTGGCTGATCAGGAACTGACTTTAGGTGCTTGTCCAGTGCCAGCTTGAAGACTGCCAGGGGTCTGTTGGTAATCCCCCTTATGTGTGCTGGGAGGCAGTTGAACAGTCTCGGGCCCCTGACACTTATTGTATGGTCTCTTAAAGTGCTAGTGACACCCCTGCTTTTCATTGGGGGGATGGTGCATCGTCTGCCAAGTCTTTTGCTTTCGTAGTGAGTGATTTTCGTGTGCAAGTTCAGTACTAGTCCCTCTAGGATTTTCCAGGTGTATATAATCATGTATCTCTTCCTCCTGCGTTCCAGGGAATACAGGTTTAGAAACCTCAAGCGCTCCCAGTAATTGAGGTGTTTTATCTCCGTTATGCGCGCCGTGAAAGTTCTCTGTACATTTTCTAGGTCGGCAATTTCACCTGCCTTGAAAGGTGCTGTTAGAGTGCAGCAATATTCCAGCCTAGATAGAACAAGTGACCTGAAGAGTGTCATCATGGGCTTGGCCTCCCTAGTTTTGAAGGTTCTCATTATCCATCCTGTCATTTTTCTAGCAGATGCGATTGATACAATGTTATGGTCCTTGAAGGTGAGATCCTCCGACATAATCACTCCCAGGTCTTTGACGTTGGTGTTTCGCTCTATTTTGTGGCCAGAATTTGTTTTGTACTCTGATGAAGATTTAATTTCCTCATGTTTACCATATCTGAGTAATTGAAATTTCTCATCGTTGAACTTCATATTGTTTTCTGCAGCCCACTGAAAGATTTGGTTGATGTCCGCCTGGAGCCTTGCAGTGTCTGCAAGTCGGCCGTCTCCCACCGAGGCAGGGTGACCCAAAAAGAAAGAAAATCCCCCAAAAGAAAATACTTTCATCATTCAACACTTTCACCTCACTCACACATAATCACTGTTTTTGCAGAGGTGCTCAGAACACAACAGTTTAGAAGCATATACGTATAAAGATACACAACATATCCCTTTTGTCCCATCTACCTCTTGCTCTAACTGTAGCTACAACTAAATAATGATCCGATATATCAGTTGCCCCTCTATAAACATGTACATCCTGGAGCCTACCCATCAACCTTTTATCCACCAATACATACTCTAACAAACTAGTACTTTCATTACGTGCTATATCATACCTTGTAAACTTATTTATCTTCTTTTTCATAAAATATGTATTGCTTATTACCAAACCTCTTTCTTCACATACCTCATTTAAAGGTTCCTCATTTTCATTTACACCTGGCACCCCAAATTTACATACTACTCCCGCCACAAACATTTTTACCCACTTTAGCATTGAAATCCCCAACCACAAGTACTCTCATACTTGGTTCAAAACTCCCCACGCACTCACTCAACATTTCCCAAAATCTCTCTCTCTTTTCTACACTTCTGTCTTCTCCAGGTCCATAAACGCTTGCTATAACCCACTTTTCACATCCAACCCTTATTTTACTCCACACAATTTTTTTATTTATACATTTACATTTTTACATTCCCTCTTATATATATATATATATATATATATATATATATATATATATATATATATATATATATATATATATATATATATATGCTTAACAATTCGCAAACAGGCGAAATTATGTATAAACATTGTCTCTACTTCCACAGCAGGACTCGAACCTGTTAACACTGCATCAGAGTTCACAGTACTTTACCACGAGACTAGACCCGCGAAAAGTATGGGCGCTTAGCCGAAGCTAAGCGATGTTTCCCCATACCCCCGGGCACCAAGCAGGATTCGATGAAATAACTTTCAAAACGAGCTTTGTGCCCAGGGGTATGGGGAAACACCGCTTAGCTTCGGCTAAGCGCCCATACTTTTCGCGGGTCTAGTCTTGTGGTAAAGTATTGTGAACTCTGATACAGAGTTAGCAGGTTCGAGTCCTGCTGTGGACGTAGAGACAATGTTTATGTGTGTGTGTGTGTGTGTGTACTCACCTATTTGTGGTTGCAGGGGTCGAGTCTTAGCTCCTGGCCCCATCTCTTCATTGGCCGCTACTTGGTCACTCTTTCTGCTCTATGAGCTTTATCATACCTCTTCTTAAAGCTATGTATGGATCTTGCCCCCAGTACATCACGTGTGTTTGTGTGTGTGTGCAAACAATCACAGACAGTGATCTTGACAATGAAAGATAAGCCATGGGGGCTGGAAATCTTCAGCTCAAGTACTTTCACTTTTCTCAGTGCATCATCAGGAGCTATGCAATGTTGTACGAGTAGCAACTGAAGAAATAAGAGAAATTTTCTCAGATTAGGGCAGTGTGGGTGACACCAGCCACAGCTTCTCTCGAAATAGTTTTGATTTCAATATGAATATTGATTTAGGATTATATAAATTAGATTAATTCATAATTAATAAAATTTTGGAAGAATTTAAGCTATGTTGGACAAATCAGATTCATAAAAATTTGGGAGGAATTTAAACTATGTTTGACAAGTCCTTGACCATCTCATCCCCATCATCCTGAAGGAACGGGCGAGGTATAGAATATTGACCATGAGCTGTTATCTTGGCCTTATAGGCCTTTTGTTGTTCTATTATTTCTACAGTTCCTTTATACTGTGAGAAATCACGAAAGTGCTTGGAAGTTCACTATTTTTTCACTGTGGTTGTTTTTCATATTGTGAATGTATGTGTTTACTGTGAATTTATTGCATATATATGTGCAAAACAACCACACGGAGAGTTAAATGATAGCTCTAGGCCTTTTGCTCACAATCAACACATCATCAGGTACAGTCCAAGCAGATTAGTTCAGGGAAACGTTCTAGCTTGAGCTAGAACGAATAAACCATACCCCCGGCCGGGATTGAACCCGCGGTCATAGAGTCTCAAAACTCCAGCCCGTCACGTTAGCCACTAGACCAGCTAGCCACAATAAGATTCATCCAACTAGGTATATTTCTACACCATAGGAAGGTTAGCACAGGCACCTCTGTGACCACAAATGCAAGTTTTTACAGACGAATCTCCAGCTAGCGTGGCCGTGACGAACTCTAGCTCAAGTCCCTTCACTGCCGTCAACATGACTCAAGAAATCGTAATGACACGATTGCAAACAAACCATACCCCCGGCCGGGATTGAACCCGCGGTCATAGAGTCTCAAAACTCCAGCCTTTCTGGGAACAGTTTGTTAGTGGATTAAATAGGTCCACCCCTTTGAGTTTGGCTTGGAAAGGTATAAATAAAATAACCAGGGAAAAGACTGGCAATGTTGCTCATCCCTTTCCTCTTGAAAAAGCAAATGACCTCATAAATGACTGGTCCAAAACATCCAGGCATGAAAGCCTTCCATCTCATATTAGAAAAAATTTAGAGAGTACTTCTGAAGAAATGTTGAAACTGATTAATTTTATGAGCCAAAATATTGATGAGAGTGATTGCCTCTTTACCGAGTATGAATTAGATAATGCATTAACCAAAGGTCGATCAACTGCTCCTGGAGAGGATGGTATAACCTATGATATTCTCAGAACTCTAAGGCACGTGCCTGATAACCCTTTGTTGGCACTGTATAATCTCAGTTACATTGAGGGCGTTCTTCCTACTTCCTGGACCAATAGTCTCATTGTGCCTATCCCTAAGCCCCAACAGCCTGATACATTTAGGCCGATCTCCTTAACTAGTTGTCTTTGTAAAACTTTTGAAAGAATGATGCTTAACAGACTGTACTACAGAATCAGAGATCAACTTTCCCCCTACCTCTATGGGTTCATGAAAGGTAAAAGTGTGCAGAACTGTATTTCCACCTTTCTCACTGCACACACCTCTACTAGTTTTACCACTTTTCTTGATCTAAAATCTGCATTTGATATTGCGAACAGAACCGTTATACTACATGAATTAGCCAAAATGAATATTGGTGGTAGCTTACTCTGCTGGATAATAGGATACCTGTCAAATAGAGTATCATCTGTCCTTTACAAAGGCTTCAGAAGTGATTCTAAAGAAATGTCTTTAGGTACACCGCAGGGAGGAGTTCTTAGTCCCATGCTATTTAGTATTCTGATTAATGCTCTCCTAAATGCTCTACCTGCCTCACCTAAACATATAGCTATAAGCTATGCTGATGATATCATGATCCATACAACAGGGCATAAGAAGATGAATACCATTCTTAATGAAGTTCAAGCAATTTGTAATCGACTAGGCCTCATAATATCTTCCTCTAAAACTAAGATATTAACAAGCAAACGACATCCCCCACCCATCTATTTGCAGGGTGAAATCATTAGCTACGTTAAAACTTACAGATATCTTGGTGTAGATGTACCCTTTAACAAATCCACTATACCACAACTAAACAAGAAATGTAAAGCTAGGCTAAATGCTCTCAAAGCTGTTGCTGGCTACAATCCCAACTATGGTGCAAATGTGAGAATCGTGAGAATGATGTACATAGCCTATGTTAGGTCCTTAATTGATTATGCTGCTCCCATGTTGATATTAGCTAGAGAGCTAGTAAATCTCTCCTGGACCCTTGCCTATGTTAGGTCCTTAATTGATTATGCTGCTCCCATGTTGATATTAGCTAGAGAAAGTTCTCTCCGACCCTTGGAGTTAATGCAAAATGAAGCTCTCAGGATTATTCTTGGCTGTCCCAGATCTACAAAAGTTCTTAACATGAGGAAGGAGCTTGGTATTTCTAGTATCAGTGATAGGATTGTTGAAATTAACACTGTACTCGGTATTAGAATGTTGAGAAACGAACCAGACACTGTCAAAGTGAATCTTACCAAGTGTCTAGAGGTAAATACACACAGATCTAAATGGATTGTGAAAACGTGCAATTGCATTAAGTTTTATAACCTACATGAACTGTATCACTGTAGGCAACAAGAGCATTTCACCCCTCCATGGAAGATGTGTTCATTTAATATCACATACCTACAAGTCCCTCCCAAGAAGCTCATTGCTAGTAATCCCTTCCTTAAATCTCTTGTTAGAGCAACTGCTCAAGAAGAAATTTCTCACCTAGCTGGTAGTAACAAGTTATCACAAGTTATATACACTGATGGATCTAAACAGGAGTCTTCTGGCAGGGCTGCATCTGCTCTTGTTGCCACCTCCCTAGTTAAGAACGATAATAAATTTGTTGAGTTAGGCATAAGAATTAACAACTGGGCGTCTACACTGCAAACTGAATTGTTTGCAATCCTAATGGCGCTAAAGCTAACCTATGACACTGAGCTTGACTCTATCATCATTACTGATTCTATGTCATCACTGAAGGCTCTTGACTCATATAATGACTCCAACAACATGCTCATTGGGGAAGCCAGGTATAGATACTCAAAAATTAGGGACAAAGGAATTAATGTACAATTGCTATGGATCCCATCACACATTGGATTACTCCTTCATGATAAAGTTGATATGTTAGCCAAGAAGAGTATCGAGAAGGAGAATGCAGAATATAACTTTGGTATAACTGTGTCTAGCATTAGGAATAATATTAGGAGAGAAGTAAATAATGAAAATGATTGTTATAGGAATGCAGTTAGAAGCCTGAGTAGATCTATAACCCACTATGATAACATGAACGTAGATAAGTATGTTTATGGAGCAACTTGCAATGTGAACAGACTGACTGATGTTGTAGTGGCCAGGCTTAGGCTTGGTTACAAGTACTTCTGGCAGTTTGGGAGACACACAGATGATGATCAAACTAAATGTAAATTATGTGATCAGGCATATGGTCACTCTCTTGAACACTATGTGCTTAATTGTCCACTTATTGAGGAATACAGAGACAGACAGTATAATAACCTATGTGACATGTCAAGATATCTTATTAATGAAAATAAGATACCAGATATACTAAGCAAATTTCCTAAATTTGCTTGTAACAGATAAGTGAACTATAGATATGTAGATATAAATCCATATGTATTCCTGTTAACCCTTTGGGGCCTAGTTCCTAGGCCTTTTGTGTATCCATATGCTCTCGCGCTACCGTCCACAGGATGGATATGGGGTGCACAATAAACTAGCCACTTCGGTGGCAAAATCTAAAACTCCAGCCCGTCGCGTTAACCACTAGACCAGCTAGCCACAATAAGATTCATCCAACTAGGTATATTTCTACACCATAGGAAGGTTAGCACAGGCACCTCTGTGAGTTCGTCACGGCCACGCTAGCTGGAGATTCGTCTGTAAAAACTTGCATTTGTGGTCACAGAGGTGCCTGTGCTAGCCTTCCTATGGTGTAGAAATATACCTAGTTGGATGAATCTTATTGTGGCTAGCTGGTCTAGTGGCTAACGCGACGGGCTGGAGTTTTGAGACTCTATGACCGCGGGTTCAATCGCGGCCGGGGGTATGGTTTGTTTGCAATCGTGTCATTACGATTTCTTGAGTCATGTAGAACGAATAAGAATACACACGGAGCCAGGAGCTGAATCGATCCCTGCAACCTCAAATTAGGTGAGTACAAACATACACTAATTAACAATATATTCTTTAGTCAGTTTGCACAATTCCCTATAAAAAATTCAACGTTTAAAATTATGCTTAAAGCTTAAATAAAAAAGTACACATATAACAGTAACTATGCAGCATTATTTAACTTAGCTTACCCTAAAATAATTCCATATTCTATGGTGTATTATCTGATATTAAAGAAAACACGATTAGGTAAACTATTACGATTTAGTCCCTCAAAGAGATAAGATAAGATAAGATAAGATTTCGTTCGGATTTTTAACCCCGGAGGGTTAGCCACATAGGATAACCCAAGAAAGTCAGTGCGTCATCGAGGACTGTCTAACTTATTTCCATTGGGGTCCTTAATCTTGTCCCCCAGGATGCGACCCACACCAGTCGACTAACACCCAGGTACCTATTTGCTGCTAGGTGAACAGGACAACAGGTGTAAAGAAACGTGTCGAAATGTTTCCACCCACCGGGAATCGAACCCGGGCCCTCCGTGTGTGAAGCGGGAGCTTTAGCCACCAGGCCACCGTGCCACCAAGAGGGTACCTTCAAAGTTTATTCTCTATTAGGATTACAATGCTGAGTTTACAGAATTTGGTTATTGTGTGGTTTACATGTAGTAAAATAATAATTACAGAGTGTACCACTAGAATACCTAGCATGGCTAGGCATTTCGGGCAGACTTATATTAAATCTTAAGTTTAAAATATTACAAAATTATGAGGTAAGTTGGTATTATGGCTAAGTGACTAAATACTAGTTGTGAGTTTAGCAATGTGAATGCTTTTGTTTTGGCACTATACATAGTTTCAGTATTGGAGTATCACAGGCCAACTTATGACTAGTTAAGATTCATTATTTTGAGATTGAGATTGATATTTCTGTTTATGGTCAAATGGGTGAGTGAGTGTAAGTGTGAACCATCAGGTGGTATTCGTATTATTAGTTGACAGGGTGTATCAGGGAGATAAGATGTTTTCTGATGGTAGTTTTGAAGGTGATGAATGTGTCTGCAGTTTTGGAATTTTCAGGTAGGGTGTTCCAGATTTTAGGGCCTTTGACATACATTGAATTTTTGTAAAGGTTTAGTCTGACACGGGGAATGTCATAGAGATGTTTGTGTCTGGTGTTGTGCCTGTGGGTTCTGTCACAACTATCAAGAAAGCGTTTTAGGTCAAGGTTAATATTGGAATTTAAGGTCCTGTAGATGTAGATTGCACAGTAGTAAGTGTGGATGTACTGAACAGGGAGTAAGTTTAGATCTATGAAGAGTGGGGGGGGGGGTGTTGCCAGGGATGGGATTTAGTGATTATTCTTACTGCGGCTTTTTGTTGGGTTATTATTGGCTTTAGGTGTGTTGCTGCAGTTGAACCCCAAGCACAGATAGCATAGGTGAGGTATGGATATATAAGTGAATGGTATAGTGTGAGAAGGGCAGTTTGCGGCACGTAGTATCGTATCTTGGAGAGGATCCCAACCGTTTTGGATACTTTGGTTATGTGTTGGATATGGGTGCTGAAGTTCAGGTTGTTGTCGAGGTATAGGCCTAGGAATTTGCCCTCATTATGCCTGGCAATTAGAGTGTTGTCGATCTTAATGTTAATTTGCGCATCTCCTGCTCTGCTACCAAACATAATGTAGTAGGTTTTGTCAACGTTAAGCGTAAGTTTATTAGCTGTCATCCAAGTCGATATTTTGATCAGCTCCTCATTAACAATGGTGTTGAGGGTGGCAAGATTAGGGTGAGAGATGACATAAGTCGTGTCGTCAGCAAAGAGAATGGGGTTCAGGTGTCGAGATACGTTTGGAAGATCATTGATGTATATGAGGAAGAGCAGGGGACCAAGGACACTTCCCTGCGGAACTCCAGTATCAAGTGGCTGTGTTGTTGATGCTGTGTCTTTAATGGTGACATACTGATACCTATTAGTAAGGTAAGATTTGAAATATGCAAGCGCATGGCCTCTTATACCATAATGGTCAAGTTTGTGGAGTAGGATGCCGTGGTCTACTGTGTCAAAAGCTTTTCTTAGGTCAATAAAAATTCCTAGTGGATATTCCTTATTTTCCAATGCTGTGCAAAGCAGATCTAGCATTTTTATGATTGCATCGTTAGTGCTTTTATTTTTCCTGAATCCAAATTGGCAGGGGTTGAGTATGTTTTGTGACGTTATAAATGAATACAGTCTCCTGTGCACGAGTTTCTCAAAGATTTTGGATAGCAATGGTAAGTTTGATATTGGCCTATAGTTGTTTAAATCTGTAGGGTCACCACCTTTATGTATTGGTGTAACCCTTGCCGTCTTGAGTAATTTCGGGAAGGTGCTAGTTTCTAGTGACTTGTTAAAAAGTAATGAGATAATATGCGAGAGGACATGGGCCACTCTCTTGTACAATAATGGTGGGACATGAGACAGATTCCCTGAGTTATTTTTAAGTGACTTTATAATCTCGGTGACTTCCGTGGGCTCAGTTGGAGCAAGATAGAAGGAATTTGGGAAATTCCCATCTAGGTAGTCCCCGGCATGGGCATTGGTACGTGGGATTTTATTGGCGAGATTAGAACCTGTGGTTGAGAAGAAGTCGTTTATCTTGTTAGCTGTGTCAGTGGGTTGCAGTGGTGTTTCATTAGGTTTAGTTAGGACAATATTCTTGGTTTTTTTCAGTTTGTGGGTCCCTAGAATCTGAGATTTTAGATTTTGCCACCGAAGTGGCTAGTTTATTGTGCACCCCATATCCATCCTGTGGACGGTAGCGCGAGAGCATATGGATACACAAAAGGCCTAGGAACTAGGCCCCAAAGGGTTAACAGGAATACATATGGATTTATATCTACATATCTATAGTTCACTTATCTGTTACAAGCAAATTTAGGAAATTTGCTTAGTATATCTGGTATCTTATTTTCATTAATAAGATATCTTGACATGTCACATAGGTTATTATACTGTCTGTCTCTGTATTCCTCAATAAGTGGACAATTAAGCACATAGTGTTCAAGAGAGTGACCATATGCCTGATCACATAATTTACATTTAGTTTGATCATCATCTGTGTGTCTCCCAAACTGCCAGAAGTACTTGTAACCAAGCCTAAGCCTGGCCACTACAACATCAGTCAGTCTGTTCACATTGCAAGTTGCTCCATAAACATACTTATCTACGTTCATGTTATCATAGTGGGTTATAGATCTACTCAGGCTTCTAACTGCATTCCTATAACAATCATTTTCATTATTTACTTCTCTCCTAATATTATTCCTAATGCTAGACACAGTTATACCAAAGTTATATTCTACATTCTCCTTCTCGATACTCTTCTTGGCTAACATATCAACTTTATCATGAAGGAGTAATCCAATGTGTGATGGGATCCATAGCAATTGTACATTAATTCCTTTGTCCCTAATTTTTGAGTATCTATACCTGGCTTCCCCAATGAGCATGTTGTTGGAGTCATTATATGAGCCAAGAGCCTTCAATGATGACATAGAATCAGTAATGATGATAGAGTCAAGCTCAGTGTCATAGGTTAGCTTTAGCGCCATTAGGATTGCAAACAATTCAGTTTGCAGTGTAGACGCCCAGTTGTTAATTCTTATGCCTAACTCAACAAATTTATTATCGTTCTTAACTAGGGAGGTGGCAACAAGTGCAGATGCAGCCCTGCCAGAAGACTCCTGTTTAGATCCATCAGTGTATATAACTTGTGATAATTTGTTACTACCAGCTAGGTGAGAAATTTCTTCTTGAGCAGTTGCTCTAACAAGAGATTTAAGGAAGGGATTACTAGCAATGAGCTTCTTGGGAGGGACTTGTAGGTATGTGATATTAAATGAACACATCTTCCATGGAGGGGTGAAATGCTCTTGTTGCCTACAGTGATACAGTTCATGCAGGTTATAAAACTTAATGCAATTGCACGTTTTCACAATCCATTTAGATCTGTGTGTATTTACCTCTAGACACTTGGTAAGATTCACTGTGACAGTGTCTGGTTCGTACAGTGTTAATTTCAACAATCCTATCACTGATACTAGAAATACCAAGCTCCTTCCTCATGTTAAGAACTTTTGTAGATCTGGGACAGCCAAGAATAATCCTGAGAGCTTCATTTTGCATTAACTCCAAGGGTCGGAGAGAACTTTCTCTAGCTAATATCAACATGGGAGCAGCATAATCAATTAAGGACCTAACATAGGCTATGTACATCATTCTCACGATGATGAGAGAGTGTTTTCCAGGTCTTTTTTATATCTCCTCTTGTGTCAGTGAATCTACTGGAGTATTATAGTTGTTTGGCTTTCTTTATTACTTTGGTGAGGACTGATGAATAGTGTTTAAGAATATCTTTGTGTATTAAGCCCTGTCTATATTGCTTTTCATATTGGTGTTTCTTAATTTTGAAGAGAAAGGATCTTAATCAAAGAAAATGGAATCACACTTCCCCTCCTTGGATCGAACCTGATTATCTCCTGTTCATCAGGCGCTGCATGACTCCCACGGGTTTAGTGCTTCTCCGTAAATATAAAATAATTACGTTTATTATGCACCCCATATGTTTATTATACACCCCCATACCCATCCTGTGGGCAGTAGTCAAAAGATTACAGAGGTACATAATGGGTCCAGGGACTGGGGCCCCAAAGTTTTGACAGCTGAACAAGTTACAAAGGTAATGAACTCCAGGTAGATCTGGTCACAGTCATAACAAGTTACAAAGGTATTTACAGATTACAGAGGTACATAATGGGTCCAGGGACTGGGTCCCCAAAGTTTCATTACCTTTGATAGTTACAAAGGTAATGAATCATGTAAGTAAATTTACTTACTTACGTTTATACATGGCCACAATCATGAACAAATTATAGAGTAATGAGCCAGGAGCTGAGTGTCGACCCCTGCAACCACAATTAGGTGAGTACACACTATCTGAGTCTCGATCCCTGCAACCACAATTAGGTGAGTGCAATTAGGTGAGTACATGTGGTAATGCTTTATTTACAGGGAGCAAAGTCAGGGTATTTTTCCAGAATGGTCTGTAATATACCACTGTGGATAAAATGCTTAGACATATCTTGAACATTTTTGAGTGAGTTGTCTCTGAATGCATTAATTTTATCGCACTCCAATACATACTGACGCAGGGTGTGACAATAGTTCATCTGGCAAAGTTTACATTTCGTTTGGTCTATATCTGGTGGTGGTGATTTAACCTGCCAAAGATACTTGTAACCCAGCCGGAGCCGGGCGTTAGTGACATCCAAGAGTCGGCTTATTTTGTTGGATGCACCATAGGCATGTGGCTCCTCCTGTATGGTAGAATGGTGATAGATGGACTGACTTGTGTCAATTTCCCTAAGTCTTAAGTCAATAAAATTCAGTTGAAGTTCTTTTCGTATTATTGTTCTCAAACTGCTATCTGACAAGCCAAGATTGTAATCTACCCCCTTTTTGAAAGCATACAACTTAGCCAGTTTATCAGTTCTATCAATGTGAGATGGAATTCACAGCATATGCACTCTGACTCTACTGTCCACATTCCTACCATACCTGTGTCTAGCTTCTGACACGAGCATGCCACAATTTATACTTAATGAGTTGAGAGCATTTATGGATGGCAGAGAATCAGTTACAATTAAAGTACCAATCTTAGATACATGGATGCATTTCAGTGCAAGGAGTATGGCAAACAATTCTGTCTGAAGAGTATAGGCCCAATTATTGATGCGTGCTCCAATTTCTTTAAGAAAGCCATCACTCTACGACAACAGCAACACTTCCAGCTGCTCCATTGGTTTGATGAACAGAGCCATTGTAGTGATACTGGTCCTGTGGGGAGCAGCAGCAGGATAATACTGCACCACCTCTAGGGGCCCTTAAACCTACAAATGAAATCTTTGCACGCTATCGCCTTGCAACTCGCCGCCAGCAGATTGATGAGTCCTTAGAGGAATACTTTCAAGCACTGAAAATTTTAGGTAAGGACTGTCACTTCCAAGCAGTGACAGCTGCTCAGTATTGTGAAGAGTCCATCAGGGATGCTTTTATCAGTGGCCTGCAATCACCAATAATAAGGCAGCGTTTATTGGAGAATAAAACTCTCGACTTAGCCGCTGCCTTTGACCAGGCAAGAGCTCTAGATTCAGCCCAGAAGAATTCTGAAGTATACAGTACCACTCAGCCTTCTCGAGTGGTAAGTGCTGCAATTCCTGACCAAGACTCTTGCAATGAAGTTACTGGGGAACCTGCCTCAGTGACAGCAGCAGCAGGTACGGTGTGTTTCTTTTGTGGTTTTTCAAGACATCCACGTCCAAAGTGTCCTGCTCGTGAAGCAATGTGCCATAAATGCCACAAGAAAGGTCACTTTGCTAAAGTATGTCGTGCTAATGCATCAACAAGAGCTAGTGCCTCCACACATTCCAGTGATCATGCGACTCTAGCAACAGTGACTTCTGCGGCTACTCCAAATTCACTGTCAAAGGCAGTTGTGAAAGTATTCATCAAAGGAACAGAAGTAGATGGTCTTATTGATAGTGGCAGCTCAGAGAGTTTCATCAACCTTGACTTAGTTAAACGGCTCTCCTTGACTCTACATCACTCATCAGGTACCGTTTCCATGGCATCAACATCTCTCTCTATTCAGACCTTAGGGTTTTGTAAGGTAAATCTCAGAGTTAATGGAAAGGATTATCAAGATGTACATTTAGCTATTCTGCCACAACTGTGCTCTGATGTTATCCTTGGTCAGGACTTTCAGAAGCTGCATGGTAGCGTCACCTTAACATATGGAGGTGAACTGCCTCCTCTTGTTGTCTGTGGACTTAGCACTTTAAGGGTAGACCCACCAAAGCTGTTTGCAAATCTTACCGCGGATTGCCATCCTATATCAGCTAAGTCACGCCGCTATTCTTATGAGGATCGGATGTTCATTGAGAAAGAAACTCAGAGGCTGCTGAAGGAGGGTATTATAGAACCGAGTGATTCCCCTTGGCGTGCACAGGTTGTTGTTGTTAAAGATGGTTATAGGAAACGGAGACTGGCTATCGATTACTCTGAGACAATCAACAAATTTACACTTCTTGATGGGTACCCTCTACCTCGAATTGACGATACAGTGAACAAAATTGCTCAGTACTACGTGTTTAGCACAATTGATCTGCAGAGTGCCTATCATCAAGTCCCTATAAGGAATGAAGATAAACCATACACAGCGTTTCAGGCTAGTGATGGCCTGTATCAGTTTACCAGAGTCCCTTTTGGAGTCACCAATGGGGTAGCCTGCTTCCAACGAATTATGGATTCACTCATTCAGGAAGAGCAACTCATGGGAACCTACGCGTATTTAGATAATGTTACCATTTGTGGCAAGACCCAGGAGGAACATGATGCAAACCTTGATAAGTTTTTGGAAGCCGCCAAGAAGAAAAATATCAGTTACAATGAGGAAAAGTGCACTTTTTCAACTAAAAGGCTTAGCATCCTTGGTTATGTAGTGGAAGGAGGTTCAATATTCCCAGACCCTGAACGACTACGACCTCTACGGGAACTTCCAATGCCTCAAGACAAAAAGTCACTCCGAAGAACTCTTGGTCTCTTTGCTTATTACTCACAATGGATCTACAACTATTCAAGTAAAGTCCGCCCATTGAGTGCTACCACATTTCCTGTGACAAAGGAAGCAGAAGCCGCTTTCCATACTCTCAAACAGGACATTGAAAACTCAGTAGTTCAAGCCATTGATGAGTCCCTACCATTCGAAGTGGAAACGGATGCATCTGACATTGCCATTGCTGCAGTCTTATCTCAGGCAGGACGACCAGTAGCCTTCTTTTCGAGAACTTTTCAAGGATCAGAGAAATGTTATGCTGCTGTAGAAAAGGAACCCCAGGCCATCATAGAAGCAGTTCGCCACTGGAGGCATTATTTAACTGGTAGACATTTCACCATAAGGACTGACCAACGGTCCGTGATGTATATGTTCGACAAGAGGCACAAAAGTAGGATAAAGAATGACAAGATATTACGCTGGAGGATGGAACTATCGTGTTATGACTTTGATATTCTGTACCGACCGGGTCAAGAGAACATCTCACCTGATGCATTCTCTAGGTCCCACTGTGGAGCAGCATGTCATGATTTGCAATCACTCTCAGCTCTCCACAAGGCTTTGTGTCACCCAGGAGTTACACGCCTGTACCATTTTGTCAAATCAAAGAACATGCCCTACTCAGTGGAAGATGTGCGACAAGTGATCAGAGCATGCAGAGTATGTGCAGAGTGCAAGCCAAACTTTCATCAGCCAGAGAAGACTCATCTCATAAAATCCACCCAGCCTTTCGAAAGATTGAATATAGATTTCAAAGGACCTCTACCTGGAGTTTACCTGGAGAGAGTTCCGGGGGTCAACGCCCCCGCGGCCCGGTCTGAGACCAGGCCTCCTGGTGGATCAGAGCCTGATCAACCAGGCTGTTGCTGCTGGCTGCACGCAAACCAACATACGAGCCACAGCCCGGCTGATCCGGAACTGACTTTAGGTGCTTGTCCAGTGCCAGCTTGAAGACTGCCAGGGGTCTGTTGGTAATCCCCCTTATGTGTGCTGGGAGGCAGTTGAACAGTCTCGGGCCCCTGACACTTATTGTATGGTCTCTTAACGTGCTAGTGACACCCCTGCTTTTCATTGGGGGGATGGTGCATCGTCTGCCAAGTCTTTTGCTTTCGTAGTGGGTGATTTTCGTGTGCAAGTTCGGCACTAGTCCCTCTAGGATTTTCCAGGTGTATATAATCATGTATCTCTCCCTCCTGCGTTCCAGGGAATACAGGTTTAGGAACCTCAAGCGCTCCCAATAATTGAGGTGTTTTATCTCCGTTATGCGCGCCGTGAAAGTTCTCTGTACATTTTCTAGGTCGGCAATTTCACCTGCCTTGAAAGGTGCTGTTAGTGTGCAGCAATATTCCAGCCTAGATAGAACAAGTGACCTGAAGAGTGTCATCATGGGCTTGGCCTCCCTAGTTTTGAAGGTTCTCATTATCCATCCTGTCATTTTTCTAGCAGATGCGATTGATACAATGTTATGGTCCTTGAAGGTGAGATCCTCCGACATGATCACTCCCAGGTCTTTGACGTTGGTGTTTCGCTCTATTTTGTGGCCAGAATTTGTTTTGTACTCTGATGAAGATTTAATTTCCTCATGTTTACCATATCTGAGTAATTGAAATTTCTCATCGTTGAACTTCATATTGTTTTCTGCAGCCCACTGAAAGATTTGGTTGATGTCTGCCTGGAGCTTTGCAGTGTCTGCAATGGAAGACACTGTCATGCAGATTCGGGTGTCATCTGCAAAGGAAGACACGGTGCTGTGGCTGACATCCTTGTCTATGTCGGATATAAGGATGAGGAACAAGATGGGAGCGAGTACTGTCCCTTGTGGAACAGAGCTTTTCACCGTAGCTGCCTCGGACTTTACTCTGTTGACGACTACTCTCTGTGTTCTGTTAGTGAGGAAATTATAGATCCATCGACCGACTTTTCCTGTTATTCCTTTAGCACGCATTTTGTGCGCTATTACGCCATGGTCACACTTGTCGAAGGCTTTTGCAAAGTCTGTATATATTACATCTGCATTCTTTTTGTCTTCTAGTGCATTTAGGACCTTGTCGTAGTGGTCCAATAGTTGAGACAGACAGGAGCGACCTGTTCTAAACCCATGTTGCCCTGGGTTGTGTAACTGATGGGTTTCTAGATGCGTGGTGATCTTGCTTCTTAGGACCCTTTCAAAGATTTTTATGATATGGGATGTTAGTGCTATTGGTCTGTAGTTCTTTGCTGTTGCTTTACTGCCCCCTTTGTGGAGTGGGGCTATGTCTGTTGTTTTTAGTAACTGTGGGACGACCCCCGTGTCCATGCTCCCTCTCCATAGGATGGAAAAGGCTCGTGATAGGGGCTTCTTGCAGTTCTTGATGAACACAGAGTTCCATGAGTCTGGCCCTGGGGCAGAGTGCATGGGCATGTCATTTATCGCCTGTTCGAAGTCATTTGGCGTCAGGATAACATCGGATAGGCTTGTGTTAATCAAATTTTGTGGCTCTCTCATAAAAAATTCATTTTGATCTTCGACTCTCAGTCTGGTTAGCGGCTTGCTAAAAACTGAGTCATATTGGGACTTGAGTAGCTCACTCATTTCCTTGTTGTCATCTGTGTAGGACCCATCTTGTTTAAGTAGGGGCCCAATACTGGACGTTGTTCTCGATTTTGATTTGGCATAGGAGAAGAAATACTTTGGGTTTCTTTCGATTTCATTTATGGCTTTTAGTTCTTCCCGCGATTCCTGACTCCTAAAGGATTCTTTTAGCTTAAGTTCGATGCTTGCTATTTCTCTGACCAGTGTCTCCCTACGCATTTCAGATATATTGACCTCTTTTAGCCGCTCTGTTATTCTTTTCCGTCGCCTGTAAAGGGAGCGCCTGTCTCTTTCTGTTTTACATCTACTCCTCCTTTTTCTTAGAGGAATAAGCCTTGTGCATACATCGAGTGCTACCGAGTTAATCTGTTCTAGGCATAAGTTGGGGTCTGTGTTGCTTAGTATATCTTCCCAGCTTATATCGGTTAGGACTTGGTTTACTTGGTCCCACTTTATGTTTTTGTTATTGAAGTTGAATTTGGTGAATGCTCCCTCGTGACTAATCTCATTATGTCGGTCTGGGGCTCCGCGCATACATGACTGAACCTCAATTATGTTGTGATCTGAGTATATTGTTTTTGATATGGTGATATTTCTTATCAGATCATCATTGTTAGTGAAGATGAGGTCTAGTGTATTCTCCAGTCTAGTAG
Source organism: Cherax quadricarinatus (assembly GCF_038502225.1). Taxonomy (NCBI): domain Eukaryota; kingdom Metazoa; phylum Arthropoda; class Malacostraca; order Decapoda; family Parastacidae; genus Cherax; species Cherax quadricarinatus. Next base: position 7,862,433 of record NC_091316.1, read on the forward strand.
GCTCCATTATTTGCTGGTTTAAATTGAATTTTGTGCAGAGATTTAAAAGCTCGCGTGAGTGTGAGTTTTCATCAGAGCTGCCTCCTGGTGTTATTACTGCAACAATATTATTTGCTATATTCCTCCATTTTAGGTGCCTTAAGTTGAAATCCCCCAGGAGCAAGATGTTGGGTGCAGGAGCTGGAAGGTTTTCCAGACAGTGGTCAATTTTTAACAGCTGTTCCTGGAATTGCTGGGATGTTGCATCCGGAGGCTTGTAGACTATCACAATGACTAGGTTTTGGTTCTCGACCTTTACTGCTAAAACTTCCACTACATCATTTGAGGCATTTAGCAGTTCTGTGCAAACAAGTGACTCTGCAATGTACAGGCCAACCCCCCCCTTTTGCCTGTTCACTCTGTCACATCTGTATAGGTTGTAACCTGGGATCCATATTTCGTTGTCCAAGTGATCCTTTATGTGGGTCTCAGTGAAAGCCGCGAACATTGCCTTTGCCTCTGCAAACAGTCCACGGATGAAAGGTATTTTGTTGTTTGTTGCTGGCTTTAGACCCTGTATATTTGCAAAGAAGAATGTTATCGGACTGGTGGTATTGTTGGTACTGGGGGGGGATTTTTTTTCCGGCATTAGTATCTGTATCTGTTGGTTTGGAGTGGAGGCCATCGACTGTGGTTCCACTCCAGGAATGACTGGATTTGGTGTACGATTTCTGCCATTTCCTGCCAGTTTTTTTTCCTTCCTGGCACTAAAAAACCTCTCCCTCTTGAGTGGCTGTGGCTACCCAGGTTTTCCCATGGCCTGGATGTTTTGTATCTTTTTGTCCCCTTTAGATGGTATGCCTGGCAATTTAAGTTATAGCACAGTCTTTCCTGTACTGAAGAGGTACACAGTTCAGGGTGAAAAAGCTTACAGGAAGGGAGTTTGCATTTTCCTGTTGTCATATGGGCATGGCATTTCCTAGGGTGGTCATAGTTGCACGTCCCATCTGTTTTTCCAGATTTCCCATGCCAGCAGATACCGAGTGCATAGTATGTGCACAGGCTTGGTTTCCGTTTGCCTTGGGTTTCTGTGACTGTATTCCCTGTTGGTGCATGTTTCCCTGTCTTACTTCTATCCTCCCTAGCACCAACAATGGAGCTCCCACCATTTGTTTTTGGTAATATATCCTCACTATTGCTAGTGGAGTCCTCTTGTTTGCTATTTCCTGCGGTATTTCTAGTTTGCAATATTGGTTTTATCTTATCTTTGACTACACTTGTTTCCCTACTATGGCTCCTGTCCCCTATGCGGTCATTCATATGTATTCCTTCCTGCGTATAATTCTCGACTACCTGGACAAAATCTCCAGCTTCACCATTACTGTCTCCCAGGACAGCATCTCCAGCTTCCCCATTACTGTCTCCCAGGACAGCATCTCCAGCTTCACCATTACTGTCTCCCAGGACAGCACCTCCAGCTTCACCATTACTGTCTCCCAGGACAGCACCTCCAGCTTCCCCATTTCTGTCTCCCAGGACAGCACTATCAGCCCCCCATTTACTGACTACCAGGACATCATCTCCAGCCTTACAGTTTCTGACTACATGGCCAGTATCAAGGGCAGTACCATTCAGCCCGGACTTTTTATGTTCCCATCTGTTGTAGAAAGCTTCCAGGTTTTCTATGAAAGCAGCTTTGATGTTGACCTCTTTTAATACCCTTGTGATTTTAGTCCACAGATTTATCTCATTTGGGCATACCCAAAAACACTTCCCTGTTTTAATACTGCTTGTAGCTAGTTCTTGGATATCTGCACAAGGGGCGTGACACCAATTTCCACAGAAATGACAATTTATGCATGTGGAAGCCCGTTTGTTTGACTGACCACAGACTACACACAGCTTCATAATGATTTGAATGGTTTATTTACTGCAATTCTACTAGCAACCTCTTGAATATTCTATTAATAACCTGCTAGGTGGTGCACAACGAAACCGTTTGAAACCAGTCCAGGGTTCGGACCAGTCAAGGGTTCGGACCAGTCTATCTGATCTGATCAGTGGGTCACTTATTTAAACCATACTGGTCGGTGATTTGAGCTAACACATGAAGGATCTACTGGAAATTATCTACCCGAGTAATATGTGATTTGATTGATACAAAAGTATAACTTGCGTGTTGAAGAGCCGGTGACTGCTGGCACTCCTACAATGACGAACGGTCGAGCCTCCACCTTTGTTTATCAATCGCTGTATCTAGCTTCTCTATTTTTTTTTTTTTTCCGTCTCCACCACAATAAATGCTATATTATCACTATAGTTGACTGGTGCAAATTTTGGAGGAAGGGCGCAAATCAGAATAGGTATTTCCTTAACATAGTAGATGAATATTCAAGGTTTCCCTTTGTATTCCCCTGTGCAAATATGGCTGCTTCAACTGTTATTAGTTGTCTTTCACAGTTGTTCTCTATTTTTGGTATGCCAGCTTATATCCATTCAGACAGGGGATCCTCGTTCATGAGTAACGAACTTCAGGAGTTTTTGGCTAGCAAAGGTATTGCCTGCAGCAGAACAACAAGCTACAACCCTCAAGGCAATGGTCAAGTGGAGCGGTTCAATGGTACTATATGGAAGGCAGTTACAATGACATTAAAGTCGCGCAATCTACCTGTTCAACACTGGCAAACTGTCCTACCTGATGCTCTTCACTCTATTAGATCACTGCTGTGCACAGCTACTAATGCAACCCCTCATGAAAGACTCCTCAACTATTCACGTCGTTCCTCTACGGGAGCCTCCGTGCCCACTTGGTTATGTCATCCTGGACCCGTTCTCCTGAAGAGTCACCGTAGGATGAACAAGACGGATCCTTTAGTGGAAGAGGTAGAGCTCCTGCAAGCTAATCCACATTACGCCCACATTCGCTACCAAAATGGTGAAGAGACTACAGTATCTACAAGACATTTAGCCCCAGTTGAAATCCCTATTAGTGTGGAATCTCAAGATACACCAATAGATGTGAGAGATGCTTCGTTTTCTCCTGGAAAGCCCCTTGAGACTACCCCTATGGAAATAGAGGATTCTGCTCCAGCAGTTAATCAAACCCCGCTGGAAAATATCGAACCTGGTGAAGAGGCTCAATGGCTACGAAGGTCGGGACGTGTACGTCGCCCACCTAACAGTTTGGGAGATTACTGTCTCTGATATTTTAGAAGGGGGAGATTGTAGTGATACTGGTCCTGTGGGGAGTAGCAGCAGGATAATACTGCACCACCTCTAGGGGCCCTTAACAACAACAACAGTTTGGTGTGTGTCATGGGCACCAACACATGGTGTGTGATTCTCTCCTACTTTATCCATTTATCAGCGATGCAGATTACATGGTGAGTTTAAATATGTGGCCTGTAGTTATAACTTTTCTCTTGACATATGCAAGACATCACCATCCCTGTAGAAGCCATTATTAGATGTACTAGTCATTATATTTTGTTGTTGCAGAAGTACTATGAAGATTCTATGTTCAATAAAGCCTAGAGATAAGGCCTGTGTTTCTATCACAACAGCCATCAAGGTAAATCATTTGAGAGTGTGTGCTAAGTGACTAATACAGCTTAAGGCATCATGTTTGGCTTCAAGGCGAAGCTTTGGTTGGGATTTAAGAAGCAGTTAGTGGGGAAATGGAGGGATGGTAGTTTGGAATGGGATAATATCCCATGGAGCGGAGAAGTGCCGTTGTTGCCTTACTTGACATACATCACGTATCTGATTTATGCGGAGGTCGGTTCCAGTTTTTTCGATCCATGTGGAAGGTTGTTCACCAATGCTGAGGAAAGTTCGGAGGGCTTCTGTGCAGGGGTTTGAATGGGTTTGCCTGAGCATATTAACCCCAATCAGGATATTTCTTTCAGTAACACGATCTCTGGAAATAAATGGTATAAAATACCGACACAATGGAAATATAAACACAAATGCAGTATAATGTGATCCTTTATTGACAACGTTTCACCCACACAGTGGGCTTTTTCAAGTCACACACAGATCTGTGTGTGACTTCAAAAAGCCCACTGTGTGGGTGAAACGTTGTCAATAAAGGATCACATTATACTGCATTTGTGTTTATATTTCCAACACGATCTCTGATGCTTAGAATATCAAGTTCTTTTTGCATATTTAAAATTTTGGCAGTGCTAGGGCATCCTAAAAGGATCCTCAATGCTTCGTTCTGAAGTTTTTCCAGCCCTCCAAGCTTTCAGTCAGACACAAGAGCAAGTAGTGGCGCAGCATCATCAACCAATGATCTAATATAAGCAAGATACATCATTTTCACAATTTTAACATTAGCACCATACCTGGGGTGAAACCCTGCCACAACTCTAAGTGCTCTCACCCTTTCTTTGTATTGGCGACTAAGTCTCATTACAACAGGTCCAAGTAGTGGGACCTCAAAGCCTAGATACTTGTATCTGGTTACATATTCTAAAAGAGACCCATCATGCAACTGGATCTGACGAACTGTGCCTCTCTGTCGAGGAGGACGTTTATTGAGTATCTTTGTTTCATCAGTAGAGATTATAAACCCCAGGTCCAGGATGTTTTGGGTGTTGGAGAATCCGGTGGTGTGAATCATTATGTCATCACCAAAACTAATCATATAATGATGGGGCTGGCTAGGCAAAGCATTAACAGGTGGTCGGTTAAGAAATTTTTGTTGTCAAGACGTGGCGCGCTTACCACATTTGCTTCATTTTTTGTTTCTTGTAATATTGAGATAGACATTAGCATTATTTTTCTATATGTCATAATATTCTTGCTTTTAGTATTTATATTACTTTTTTATATTTATGTGGAAGCGCTAAATCCATAGGGGTCATACAGCGCCTGTGGAATGGGAGACAGTCCAAGGAAAGGGAGGGCAAGCTCAGTTCCTTGGATGAAGAGCCTCTCATCAGCTTCAAGGAACCTTTATGGGTCAAGTTTCTGAAGTCATTACTATGTGGAGATTCTTTATTTACTTTTAATTTTAATGAAAACCCGTCTTATTTAGTAAGTTGTGCCGCCTGAGTGGCTAGTTTATTGTTCACTCCATGTTCATCCTGTGAGCGGTAGCACACATACTCAAAAAAAAGGAAGATTACAGAGGTCATATTGGGCCTTTATCAGACTCCACCAGGCATTGTTAAATCAATAAAGAAAATATTAATCATTTAATACATTATAATTAAAAAAACTGGTATCTTATTACCACTGAAAACATTGGTCATAACTGAAGAATGAAAAAGCACAATACCGTGACTGGAACAATATTGTTAATAATGATATATGAAATCTTGAAATTGTATCCACACTTTGCGTCGACTAGATGAATGAACTCTTTATATTGATTAGATTGCAACCCACTTATGACCATACACAACCAGCACATAGGAGAATGAAACCTATGACGACGCTTCGGTCCGCTTGGACTAAAATCTAGTTACACAGAAGCGGAAGGGAGCCCCCTTCCCTTAGCACTTCTTTGTGACTAGTTAATGATCCAAGTCTGACCGAAACGTCGTCATACGTTTCATTCTCCCTATGTGCTGGTTGTGTATGGTCATAACTGGGTTGCAGTCTAATCAATATAAAGAGTTCATTCATCTAGTCGACGCAAAGTGTGGATACAATTTCAAGATTTCATATATCATTATTTAACAATAAAGTGTTGTCCCATATCCTATAGGATTTACATGGGTGTCTCTGGAAGGTTGGATGTTTGATCACCCGTAGATACTGCGTTCCAGCGTACGTTCCAGCGTACGACACATTATATATCGTTGGCATCTCTATACAAACCGTACTGCCAGAGATACTTATAGACTAGTCTTAGTCTAGCAGTAACAACATCCTGCAATCTATTCACCTTATTAATTTCATCATAGATATGTTTAACCTGACACATTTATTATGAAAGGTAATTGATCTCCTGATTCCTGTCTGTACTGTTCTACTTTAAATTCATTTGCCAGTTCATTTCTAACAATGTTTCTTAAATTTGTTCGAAAAAAAATGTATATGACATTCTTTTTATTTAATGCTTGTTTAGCTAATTCAACATCTTTGTCATATTTCTGAGTCCCTGTGTGAGAGGGAATCCATGAAAGCTTAAATTTTAATCTCTTTCTTAATAATTTCTGTATATCTGGTAAGATAAGATAAGATAAGATTCTTCGAATTTTTAACCCCGGAGGGTTAGCCACCCAGGATAACCCAAGAGGACTGTCTGTTTTATTTCCATTGGGGTCCTTAATCTTGTCCCCCAGGATGCGACCCACACCAGTCGACTAACACCCAGGTACCTATTTGCTGCTAGGTGAACAGGACAACAGGAATAAACTTACTTACTTACTTACTTACTGTAAGGAAACGTGTCGAATGTTTCCACCCGCCGGGAATCGAACCCGGGCCCTACGTGTGTGAAGCGGGAGCTTTAGCCACCAGGCCACCCAATTTTGTACAAGTAATGAGGAAAGGGGGTCAATTACATTTAAACTGTCAACTTGTACCTCAAATTTGACAGCAACAAGTTTGGCAAGTAGTTCATGTTGGAAAGTGAAAGGCTAGTTATCAATTCTAATATACTTCTGTATTTTAAGGAATAAAAAGAAGCAATACTGTGACTGGAACAATACACAAATAACCCACACATAGGATAATGAAATTTGTGACGACATTTCTGTATTATAGTACTATCAAGCTGATTTGTAACAGCCACTGCAAGAGGACATTAGTCCTGCTACCTGAGGAACGTAACACGTCATCGCTCTGTACCACAACGACCACACTACCAGATAACATAATAATATATAGTATAATAATGTACCGGTAGACCGGGGAAAGCCATCAGTTTACACATTTTGAAAGAAAGAACGTTTTGTGAGTAAAATATTCTCTCAGATGAATGATATTTAGTGTCTAATGACCTCCGCAGGTAGATAAAAGAAAGAAACTTCATATTTCAGAATTACAAAGGTGGGGTTCATACGGCTCCTCGAGCCGTCACCGTCCTTATATACAACAACAACAACAACAACATAGTTGGAAAGTGTAAAACTTAGGCATTATTCTTTTAGCCAGAAGACACCTCAGAGCACACAACATTTATAGGGAAGAAAAAGACAGAAAACGCTCATAATTATGGATCCCATCGAACAAGGTAAAGTTATATAAGGAAATTATAATCTGCAGATATTTAAGCTTGGTTACTTCCAGCTCATTGCCAATGTACAGTAATTTGCTTAACCATTTTTTTTTTTTTTTTGATGAGGAGGGGCAGTCCCTTGATCTATTAACTATTGGTCACAGGATGGGTATGGGGAGCATAATAAAACTAACATTGAATTGGTGGAAGTGGAGGCTGGTGTTATTCTAGGTTAATTCGTATATATTTTTATTTTATTTAAAAGTCTATTTACACAGCTGGTTTGTACACACCCGTCTGCACCTGTTTTCAAACTATTTCGAATTTGTTCAACTTGAATCAGTTGCTTAGTTATTTCTGAATTAGATATCCACAACACCATATTTATATCCCCTTTATTTGTACACGTATATAATAATAAAAATAATAATATTATAATAATATTTATTTACTACAAGTACATATACATGATATACATACCTAACTGATATCAGTGAAATACTATATAGAAAGCCCCTTGTTATGCAGAGCATTTTGGACAAATTAGGTCAGTGTCCCAGGATGCGACCCACACCAGTTGACTAACGCCCAGGTACCCATTTTACTGATGGGTTAACATAGACAACTGGTATTTATATACAGTACTTGAGTCATATTTTGCCTAATTTTGTCTTTCGAGAGGGAGCCGTTTCAGGGCTCTTGTCTTCGTATGAAAGATTCCTTATGTAGTATATTACAAAGTTTAGTCTTCCTTTATGTTCTCTAATGCATTTATAGGGAGACCAGAACTGCACTGCATAATCTAAGTGAGGCTTTGTTAATGTTTTGTAGAATAACCTTTGGATTCATGTTGCTTGTATAAGCAACATAAATCAATAAGTATTTCTTGATATGAGTCCAAACCATCTGTTAGACATACACCAAACCGTAGGGAATAGTTTTTATGTATTTGCTATAAATCTTAAGTGCAGTATTACAAGTGGTTTTCTCAGACAATGTTTCTAGTTCCATAATTTTAAGTGTATTATAACATACCCCTCCTTCAGAGTGTAGACATTGTACTTCCCATCTCCATCTCTGAAGGAGGGGTGTTAATGTTGCAGTTTTATAACTGTAGTGCAAAGCACCCTTCTGGCAAGACAGTGATGGAGTGAATGATGATGAAAGTTTTTCTTTTTCGGGCCACCCTGCCTTGGTGGGAATCGGCCAATGTGTTAATAAAAAATATAATGTACCTAGGAAATATATATAGCAGATCAAATGTGATTTTTTTGTTATTGGGGAAGAGTGAGTGTGCGTGTGAGTGAGTGTGTGTACTCACCTATTTGTACTCACCTATTTGTGGTTGCAGGGCTCGAGTCATAGCTCCTGGCCCTGCCTCTTCACTGATTGCTACTGGATTCTCTCTCTCCCTGCTCCATGAGCTTTATCAAACCTCGTCTTAAAACTATGTATGGTTCCCGCCTCCACTATGTCACTTTCTAGGCTATTCTACTGCCTGACTACTCTGTGACTGAAGAAATACTTCCTAACATCCCTTTGACTCATCTGAATCTTCAACTTCCAATTGTGACCCCTTGTTTCTGTGTCCTCTCTCTGTCCACCTTGTCTATTCCACACAGTATTTTGTATGTCATTATAATGTCTCCCTTGACCCTCCTGTCCTCCAGTGTCATCAGGCCGATTTTCTTTAACCTTTCTTCATAGGACATTCCCCTTAGCTCTGGAACTAACCTTGTCGTAAACCTTTACACTTTCTCTAATTCCTTGATGTGCTTGATCAAGTGTGGGTTCCAAACAGGTGCTGCATACTCCAGTATGGGCCTGACGTACACGATGTACAGTGTCTTGAATGATTCTTTACTTAGGAATCGTTCAAGACACTGTGTGTGTGTGTGTGTGTGTGTGTGTGTGCATGTGCATGTGCGTGTGCGTGTGCGTGTGTGTGTGTGTGTGTGTGTGTGTGTGTGTGTGTGTGTGTGTGTGTGTGTGTGTGTGTGTGTGTTAGTTACCATTTTGTCCTAGGCACATGTCAATTAGACACTAGGCCTGTTGTATGTGTGTGTGTATGTATATGTGTGTGTGTGTGTATGTGTGTTAGTTACCATTTTGTCTGTGCTCACCTAGTTGAGGTTGCAGGGGTCGAGTCCAAGCTCCTGGCCCCGCCTCTTCACTGGTCGCTACTAGGTCACTCTCCCTGAACCATGAGCTTTATCGTACCTCTGCTTAAAGCTATGTATGGATCCTGCCTCCACTACATCGCTTCCCAAACTATTCCACTTCCTGACTACTCTGTGGCTGAAGAAATACTTCCTAACATCCCTTTGATTCATCTGTGTCTTTAGCTTCCAACTGTGTCCCCGTGTTGCTGTGTCCAGTCTCTGGAACATCCTGTCTTTGTCCACCTTGTCAATTCCTCTCAGTATTTTGTAAGTCGTTATCATGTCCCCCCTATCTCTCCTGTCCTCCAGTGTCGTCAGGTTGATTTCCCTTAACCTCTCCTCATAGGACATACCTCTTAACTCTGGGACTAGTCTTGTTGCAAACCTTTGCACTTTCTCTAGTTTCTTTACATGCTTGGCTAGGTGTGGGTTCCAAACTGGTGCCACATACAACAATATGGGCCTAATGTACACAGTGAACAGGGTCCTGAACGATTCCTTATTAAGATGTCGGAATGCTGTTCTGAGGTTTACCAGGCGCCCATATGCTGCAGCAGTTATTTGGTTGATGTGCGCTTCAGGAGATGTGCCTGGTGTTATACTCACCCCAAGATCTTTTTCCTTGAGTGATGTTTGTAGTCTCTGGCCCCCAAGACTGTACTCCATCTGCAGTCTTCTTTGCCCTTCCCCAATCCTCATGACTTTGCACTTGGTGGGATTGAACTCCAGGAGCCAGTTGCTGGACCAGGTCTGCAGCCTGTCCAGATCCCTTTGTATTTCCGCCTGGTCTTCGATCAAATAAACTCTTCTCATCAACTTCACGTCATCTGCAAACAGGGACACCTCGGAGTTTATTCCTTCCATCATGTCGTTCACAAATACCAGAAACAGCACTGGTCCTAGGACTGACCCCTGTGGGACCCCGCTGGTCACAGGTGCCCACTCTGACACCTCGCCACGTACCATTACTCGCTGCTGTCTTCCTGACAAGTATTCCCTGATTCATTGCAGTGCCTTCCCTGTTATCCCTGCTTGGTCCTCCAGTTTTTGCACTAATCTCTTGTGTGGTACTGTGTCAAACGCCTTCTTGCAGTCCAAGAAAATGCAATCTACCCACCCCTCTCTCTCTTGTCTTACTGCTGTCACCATGTCATAGAACTCCAGTAGGTTTGTGACACAGGATTTCCCGTCCCTGAAACCATGTTGGCTGCTGGTGATGAGATCATTCCTTTCTAGATGTTCCACCATTCTTCTCCTGACAATCTTTTCCATGATTTTGCATGCTATACATGTCAGTGACACTGGTCTGTAGTTTAGTGCTTCATGTCTGTCTCCTTTTTTAAAGATTGGGACTACATTTGCTGTCTTCCATGCCTCAGGCAATCTCCCTGTTTCGATAGATGTATTGAATATTGTTGTTAGGGGTACACATAGCGCCTCTGCTCCCTCTCTCAGGACCCATGGAGAGATGTTATCTGGCCCCATTGCCTTGGAGGTATCTAGCTCACTCAGAAGCCTCTTCACTTCTTCCTCGGTTGTGTGTACTGTGTCCAGCACATGGTGGTGTACCCCACCTCTCCGATTTCTGGAGCCCCTTCTGTCTCCTCTGTGAACACTTCTTTGAATCTCTTGTTGAGTTCCTCACATACTTCACGGTCATTTCTTGTTTTCCCTCCTCCTTCCTTCCTTAGCCTGATTACCTGGTCCTTGACGGTTGTTTTCTTCCTGATGTGGCTGTATAACAGCTTCGGGTCAGATTTGGCTTTTGCTGCAATGTCGTTTTCATATTGACGTTGGGCCTCCCTTCTTATCTGTGCATATTCGTTTCTGGCTTTACGACTGCTCTCCTTATTCTCCTGGGTCCTTTGCCTTCTATATTTCTTCCATTCCCTAGCACACTTGGTTTTTGCCTCCTTGCATCTTTGGGTGAACCATAGGCTCATCCTGGCTTTTTCATTATTCCTGTTACCCTTGGGTACAAACATCTCCTTAGCTTCCTTGCATATTGTTGTTAAATATTCCATCATCTCATTTACTGGCTCCCCTGCCAATTCTCTGTCCCACTGGACCCCGTTCAGGAAGTTCCTCATTCCCGCGTAGTCCCCTTTCTTGTAGTTTGGCTTCATTTGCCCGGCCCTTCCTGCTTCCCCCTCCACTTGTAACTCTACTGTGTATTTGAAGGTTAAAACCACATGATCGCTGGCCCCAAGGGGTCTTTCATATGTGATGTCCTCAATATCTGTGCTACTCAAGGTGAATACTAGGTCCAGTCTCGCTGATTCATCCTCTCCTCTCTCTCTGGTAGTGTCCCTTACGTGTTGGTACATGACGTTTTCCAGTACCACCTCGATCATCTTAGCCCTCCATGTAACTTGGCCCCCATGTGGCTCCAAGTGTGTGTGTGTGTAGTCACCTAGTTGAGGTTGCAGGGGTCGAGTCCGAGCTCCTGGCCCCGCCTCTTCACTGATCGCTACTAGGTCACTCTCCCTGAGCCGTGAGCTTTATCATACCTCTGCTTAAAGCTATGTATGGATCCTGCCTCCACTACATCGCTTCCCAAACTATTCCACTTACTGACTACTCTGTGGCTGAAGAAATACTTCCTAACATCCCTGTGATTCATCTGTGTCTTCAGCTTCCAACTGTGTCCCCTTGTTACTGTGTCCAATCTCTGGAACATCCTGTCTTTGTCCACCTTGTCAATTCCTCTCAGTATTTTGTATGTCGTTATCATGTCCCCCCTATCTCTCCTGTCCTCCAGTGTCGTCAGGTTGATTTCCCTTAACCTCTCCTCGTAGGACATACCTCTTAGCTCTGGGACTAGTCTTGTTGCAAACCTTTGCACTTTCTCTAGTTTCTTCACGTGCTTGGCTAGGTGTGGGTTCCAAACTGGTGCCGCATACTCCAATATGGGCCTAACGTACACGGTGTACAGGGTCCTGAATGATTCCTTATTAAGATGTCGGAATGCTGTTCTGAGGTTTGCCAGGCGCCCATATGCTGCAGCAGTTATTTGGTTGATGTGCGCTTCAGATGTGCCTGGTGTTATACTCATATATACTGATGTTGTACTCACCTATTTGTACTCACCTATTTGTGGTTGCAGGAGTCGAGTCACAGCTCCTGGCCCCGCCTCTTCGCTGATTGCTACTAGGTCCTCTCTCTCCCTGCTCCATGAGCTCTATCATACCTCGCCTTAAAACTATGTATGGTTCCTGCCTCCACTACATCACTTTCTAGGCTATTCCATGGCCTGACTACTCTATGACTGAAGAAATACTTCCTAACATCCCTTTGATTCATCTGAGTCTTCAACTTCCAATTGTGACCTCTTGTGTCTGTGTCCCATCTCCGGAACATCCCGTCTTTGTCCACCTCGTCTATTCCGCGCAGTATTTTATATGTCGTTATCATGTCTCCCCTGACCCTCCTGTCCTCCAGTGTCGTCAGGCCGATTTCCCTCAACCTTTCTTCATAGGACAATCCCCGTAGCTCTGGGACTAGTCTTGTTGCAAACCTTTGCACTTTCTCTAATTTCTTGACGTGCTTGACTAGGTGTGGATTCCAAACCTAGTCAAGCACGTCAAGAAATTAGAGAAAGTGCAAAGGTTTGCAACAAGACTAGTCCCAGAGCTACGGGGATTGTCCTATGAAGAAAGGTTGAGGGAAATCGGCCTGTGTGTGTGTGTGTGTGTGTGTGTACTCACCTAGTTGTACTCACCTAGTTGAGGTTGCGGGGGTCGAGTCCGAGCTCCTGGCCCCGCCTCTTCACTGATCGCTACTAGGTCACTCTCCCTGAGCCGTGAGCTTTATCATACCTCTGCTTAAAGCTATGTATGGATCCTGCCTCCACTACATCGCTTCCCAAACTATTCCACTTACTGACTACTCTGTGGCTGAAGAAATACTTCCTAACATCCCTGTGATTCATCTGTGTCTTCAGCTTCCAACTGTGTCCCCTTGTTACTGTGTCCAATCTCTGGAACATCCTGTCTTTGTCCACCTTGTCAATTCCTCTCAGTATTTTGTATGTCGTTATCATGTCCCCCCTATCTCTCCTGTCCTCCAGTGTCGTCAGGTTGATTTCCCTTAACCTCTCCTCGTAGGACATACCTCTTAGCTCTGGGACTAGTCTTGTTGCAAACCTTTGCACTTTCTCTAGTTTCTTCACATGCTTGGCTAGGTGTGGGTTCCAAACTGGTGCCGCATACTCCAATATGGGCCTAACGTACACGGTGTACAGGGTCCTGAATGATTCCTTATTAAGATGTCGGAATGCTGTTCTGAGGTTTGCTAGGCGCCCATATGCTGCAGCAGTTATTTGGTTGATGTGCGCTTCAGGAGATGTGCCTGGTGTTATACTCACCCCAAGATCTTTTTCCTTGAGTGAGGTTTGTAGTCTCTGACCCCCTAGACTGTACTCCGTCTGCGGCCTTCTTTGCCCTTCCCCAATCTTCATGACTTTGCACTTGGTGGGATTGAACTCCAGGAGCCAATTGCTGGACCAGGTCTGCAGCCTGTCCAGATTCCTTTGTAGTTCTGCCTGGTCTTCGATCGAGTGAATTCTTCTCATCAACTTCACGTCATCTGCAAACAGGGACACCTCAGAGTCTATTCCTTCCGTCATGTCGTGTGTGTGTGTGTGTGTGTGTGTGTGTGTGTGTGTGTGTGTGTGTGTGTGTACTCACCCACTCACCTAATTGTAGTTGCAGGGGTCGAGACTCAACTCCTGGCCCTGCCTCTTCAATGAACACTACTAGGTCCTCTCTATCCCTGCTCCATGAGCTTTATCATACCTCATCTTAAAGCTATGTATGGTTCCTGCCTCCACTACATCGCTCGCCAGACTGTTCCACTTCCTGACCACTCTATGACTGAAGAAATGCTTCCTAACATCCCTGTGGCTCATCTGAGTCTTCATCTTCCAAGAGTGACCCCTTGTTTCTGTGTCCCCTCTCTGGAACATCTTGTCTCTGTCCACCTTGTCTATTCCACACAGTATTTTGTATGTCATTATCATATCTCCCTTGTCTATTCCACACAGTATTTTGTATGTCATTATCATATCTCCCTTATCTCTCCTGTCCTCCAGTGTTGTCAGGCCGATTTCCCTCAACCTTTCTTTGTAGGACATTCCCTTAGCTCTGGAACTAACCTTTTCACAAACCTTTGCACTTTCTCTAATTTCTTAACGGGCTTGACCCAGTGCTGGTTCCAAACTGGTGCTGCATACTCCAGTATGGGCCAGACATACACGGTGTACAGTGTCTTGAGAGATTCCTTACTTAGGTACTGGAATGCTAATCTCAGGTTTGCCAGGCACCCATATGCTGCAGCAGTTATCTGGTTGATGTGTGCTTCTGGAGACGTGTTCGGTGTTATACTCACGCCAAGATCTTTCTCCTTGAGTGAGGATTGCAGTCATTGGCCACCTAGCCTATACTCTGTCTGCGGTCTTCTTTGCCCTTTTCCGATCTTCATGACTTTGCATTTGGCAGGGTTGAATTTGAGAAGCCAGTTGCTGGACCATGTGTCCAGCCTGTCCAGGTCTCTTTGAAAGCCTGCCTGATCCTCATCTGATTTAATTCTCCTCATTAATTTCACATCATCTGCAAACAGGGACACCTGTGAGTCTATCCCTTCCATCATGTCATTCACATATACCAAAAATGGCACTGGTCCCAGGACCGACCCCTGTGGGACCCTGCTCATCACAGGTGCCCACTGTGATACCTCATCACGTACCATGACTCGTTGTTGCCTCCCTGTCAGGTATTCTCTGATCCATTGAAGTGCCCTTCCCGTTATACGTGCCCAATCCAATTATGTGTGTGTGTGTGTGTGTGTGTGTGTGTGCATGTGCGTGTGCGTGTGTGCATGTGCGTGTGTGCGTGCACACGCGCGCTCACCTAGTTGAGGTTGAAGGGGTCAAGTCCAAGCTCCTGGCCCCACCTCTTTACTGGTCGCTACTAAGTCACTCTCCCTGAACCGTGAGCTTTATCATACCTCTGCTTAAAGCTATGTATGGATCCTGCCTCCACTACATCGCTTCCCAAACTATTCCACTTCCTGACTACTCTGTGGCTGAAGAAATACTTCCTAACATTCCTGTGATTCATCTGTTCTTCAACTTCCAACTGTGTTCCCTTGTTGTTGTGTCCCATCTCTGAAACATACTGTCTTTGTCCACCTTGTCAATTCCTCTCAGTATTTTGTATGTCGTTATCATGTCCCCCCTATCTCTCCTGTCCTCCAGTGTTGTCAGGCCGATTTCCCTTAACCTCTCCTCGTAGGACATACCACTTAGCTCTGGGACTAGTCTTGTTGCAAACCTTTGCACTTTCTCTAGTTTCTTTACGTGCTTGGCTAGGTGTGTGTATGTGTGTACGTGTGTGTGTACGTGTTTGTGTATGTGTGTATGTGTATGTGTGTGTGTACGTGTGTATGTGTATTCACCTAGTTGTGGTTGCAGGGGTCGATTCACAGCTCCTGGCCCCTCCTGGCCCTTGTGTGTGTGTCTCCATTAGGTATTAACAAGCAAAACATTTTATAATGGTTTTGAGGGCACACACGTTCTTGCTGCACTTACCTTTGATATGCCTTTAATGAGTTCTGAGAGTTTTTCTACTGCCAGAGCCCAGCCTTGAGCCAGGCTCATCAGGTGCTTGCCTGGTCAACCAGGCTGTTACTGCTGGCAGTTTAACTTAGAATAACCCAATGAAGTCAAACAGTATGATTTATTTCCATTGCATGTACGATAGTTCTTGGTATTCATCCCTCTTTTTTTTTTAAGAAACACACACTGGACTTTGCTCCCATTGTTTCATATATCCATAGCCAAGTTTTTTATTTGTTCTCTTGTTTTGTTTCGTTCATCAGACGGCCTCTCAGAAAGTGCTGATCTTTAACACTGATGCTGTCTAACTAGGCTTTCAGAAAAAGAGACTACTTTTTTATAGCATTTTTAATTACTCTTCTCTGATATATTTTTGACCTGATTGCTTTGCTCTCCACTGGATATGTCCTGTACTTATTGCTCTTTTGGAGTGTATTTTTCCTGACATGCCACACTGTGTGATCCTCATGGATTAAGCACCTAGACAAGTCTAGTCCTTTCAAATCACACTCCTTGGAATATTACTTACTTCTTAATCCATACCTTTGTTTATTGAAGGTGAATTAAACTTTACGCATACATAATAACTGCTGACCCTTTTTATTTCATCTCTGCATAGCCATCATAATTAAGGCATAGACAAGAGACCTCTCGTTTCATTCTAACCACAAGACCTGAAGCCTCTAAAATATTTTGACATACTAATAAGCCCATAGCTATGCCATAAATCACAGGGTGTTGGGATCCATCACCAGTAACCCACTGGATATCCTATCCTCCTGCTATTGCCATTGCATTCTTATTACTGTACTCAAAATTACAATGCACTATGCTGTAAAATACAGTATTGCATATGCCTTTGCCGCTGGCACGCATTGAAAATAACATTCTTAGTTACTAATATTGTTTTCATTATTTTTATTTTTTGATCAGGAAATCATGAACGTGCTTGGAATGATCCACCAAAATTTGCTTTCAATGCTAGTACTGCTGGCACATCAGGAAGCTTAGGTGGCAGGCGCCGTTTGTTGAATAAGAGAGTTCCTGTACCAATTGGCCCAGCAGGCAATGCTACTCCACCCCTTCCTGTTTTGAAGTAAGTCCCAGTCTAATCTAGATGGCTTCATTTCAGGTAAAGTTTCAGTGTGGAAATAAAATGGCATTTAATACATACAGCACATATTCTTGTAAATAAAAAAACACTTAAATATATACCAGGATATGTAAATATATACCAGGATATGAGGGTGTGTAAAGGTAGAAAGTTTAAATTGAACATAGATGAGAGTAAGATGATGAGGGTATCAAATGATTTAGATAAAGAAAAATTGGATATCACATTGGAGGGAAGGGGTATGGAAGAAGTGAATGCTTTCAGATATTTGGGAGTGATATGTCAGTGGATGGGTTTATGAAAGATGAGGTTAACCATAGAATTGATGAGGGAAAAAGGTGAGTGGTGCATTGAGGTATACATGGAGACAAAAAATGTTATCAATGGAGGTAAAGAAGGGAATGTATGAAAGTATAGTGGTACCAACACTCTTATATGGGTGTGAAGCTTGGGTTGTAAATGCTGCAGCGAGGAAGTAGTTGGAGGCATTGGAGATGTCCTGTCTAAGGGCAATGTGTGGTGTAAATGTTATGCAGAGAATTCGAAGTGTGGAAATTAGGAGAAATTGTGGAGTTAATAAAAGTATTAGTCAGAGGGCTGAAGAGGGGTTGTTGAGGTGGTTTGGTCATTTATAGAAGATGGGCCAAAGTAGAATGACATGGAGAGCGTATAAATCTGCAGGAGAAGGACGGCGGGGTAAGGGTCATCCTCGAAAAGGTTGGAGGGAGGGGGTAAAGGTGGTTTTGTGGGGGAGGGGCTTGGACTTCGAGCAAGTGTGCATGAGCATGTTAGATAGGAGTGAATGGAGACGAATGGTTTTTGGGACCTGACAAGCTGTTGGAGTGTGAGCAGGGTAATATTTAGTGAAGGGATTCAGGGAAACCGGGTATTTTTATATAGCCGGACTTGAGTTCTGGAAATGGGAGGTACAATGCCTGCACTTTAAAGGAGGGGTTTGGGATATTGGCAGTTTGGTGGGATGTGTAATAGGATGGTATATATATAATTGGGGCCCTGATAATTATTTCAGGTCACTTTTTATATTGCATCTTTATATATGCTTCTGAACTGTTGTATCTGGGTGCCTCTGCAAAAACAATGATTATGTATGAGTGAGGTGAAAGTGGTGAATGATGATGGAAGTATTTTCATTTTGGGGATTTTCTTTCTTTTTGGGTCACCCTGCCTAGGTGGGAGACGGGTGACTTGTTGAAAAAAATGTATAAAAAATTGAGAATGTAATAAAAGTGATTAACCATAACTGTAAGTGCCCATTATTTGTTGTAGTCTTACTCTAAAAAATATATTACATACAGTTTCAACCTTCAATTCCTTGCATACCATTGTTGTTCACATTTACTGTTAGTTGTGCCTCATCTTTAGCAGATGCAAAATCATTGTCTTTTATTGGTTCCAGGCCACACAAGAGTTCAGGGAAATGAACTTGCATGTTTTGGTATGCTCTGCAGTTCAGGACCTTCAGTCTCCCAACAGCATTTGCCGTTCTCTCTTTATAATTGTACAAGCATAGTTGGTACAATTATAACTATGGTATTTAATACCAACAAGTAGATGAGTATAGGTAGTAGGTTGGTAGACAGCAACCGCCCAGGGAGGTACTACCGTCCTGCCAAGTGAGTGTAAAACGAAAGCCTGTAATTGTTTTACATGATGGTAGGATTGCTGGTGTCCTTTTTTCTGTCTCATGAACATGCAAGATTTCAGGTACGTCTTGCTACTTCTACTTACACTTAGGTCACACTACACATACATGTACAAGCACATATATACACACCCCTCTGGGTTTTCTTCTATTTTCTTTCTAGTTCTTATTCTTGTTTATTTCCTCTTATCTCCATGGGGAAGTGGAACAGAATTCTTCCTCCGTAAGCCATGCGTGTTGTAAGAGGCAACTAAAATGCCGGGAGCAAGGGGCTAGTAACCTCTTCTCCTGTATATATTACTAAATGTAAAAGGAGAAACTTTCGTTTTTCCTTTTGGGCCACCCCGCCTCGGTGGGATACGGCCGGTGTGTTGAAAGAAGAAAGAAGAAGTAGATGAGTTCTAGGCAGTAGGTTGGTAAACAGCAACCGCCCAGGGAGGTACTACCGTCCTGCCAAGTGAGTGTAAAATGAAAGCCTGTAATTGTTTTACATGATGGTAGGATTGCTGGTGTCTTTTGTCTGTCTCATAAACATGCAAGATTTCAGGTACGTCTTGCTACTTCTACTTACACTTAGGTCACACTACACATACATGTACAAGCATATATGTACACACCCCTCTGGGTTTTCTTCTATTTTCTTTCTAGTTCTTGTTCTTGTTTATTTCCTCTTATCTCCATGGGGAAGTGGCACAGAATTCTTCCTCCATAAGCCATGCGTGTTGTAAGAGGCGACTAAAATTCTGGGAGCAAGGGGTTAGTAACCCCTTCTCCTGTATAAATTACTAAATTTAAAAAGAGAAACTTTCGTTTTTCTTTTTGGCCACCCTGTCTTGGTGGGATATGGCCGGTTTGTTAAAAAAAAAAAAAAGTAGATGAGTAAGACATGTGCATTAGTTGGGTATCTTTATTGTCAACAATACAGACACCCAACTGTTGGTCATTTTTCCTCAGTCTTGAAAAACAAATTACAGCAAACTTCTAATGGGTTTATTGGGAGGATGGGGTATACAAAATTTCCAATTATCTGGAGCTTCTCAATTATAAAACTAATTTTTCATGATTGTCTGGTTGTCTTCTGAACCAAAAGACATCTGGACACTCAGAATATGTACCTATAACCCTTGTTGTAAAGTACAGTAAAATACTGTAAGTAATGGTACTATACATAATTTATACCAATTTTACTTAACCCCCTTTATGACTGAGTGATGAGGTGTAAACTGCCATGATTGATGGTGGAGACCCAGAATACCTTATATTCTCAGAGGAGCTGTAGAGCTCCACTAGCATCTACACTAAACTTGAAAGCCTAGTTTGTCACCATGTTTTTTTAACATTATTCCTCGCATATCCATGCCACTGAGATGCCAGACTCAACCTTCTTCATTAGTTCATTTCTGCTGAACAATGAGAACCCCATTTTTCCTCTTGGTACCACCATTTGCTTTAGAAGCCATTGTTAATTGCACTTTACTTTATATGTTAATAAAGTCACATAAAACACTCAAAAACCAAGGAAAATTGGAAACTGAAGGATGAGTGTTTGGGTGAGTGAGTACAAACAAAGAACTGGTGCAAGAGGCCTACTTCTCAGGGAACAGTAAAAGCAAGCAGGTCCTGGACATGACCACTCAGGATCATACTGGAAAAATGTTAGTCATTGGACTTGGTCCAGTGATTCAGAAGATAACTTGTCTCTATTGCTATGGATAAAATCCATAATTGTGGACTTTTTCCATTTTGCCCAATGATTCCTGTATTTGTCCAACCAGTTTTGAGGTCAATATTGCTGAAGTCCATTAATGAGAGGTTTTTACTATATTTTGTCCTTCCTCCATTACTGACAGTTGTGTGAAAATGTTCATACTGCTACCTCATGAAGTGGTATTTGGATCCACTCTTTCAGAATTGTCAGGTTATGCTAACAGTACAACATCTTTTTGTAGTATCTCATTCGTTGGATAGCACACCAACTTCATATCATATGCCATTGTTAGTGCCTGTCCTGCTTACTTGTCTTACCTCTTCTGCCCTTAACCCTTAAACTGTCCAAACATAGATAGACGTTCACATGCGTAGCGCTCCGAACGTAGATCTGCATTTTATTTTACATGCTTTCAACCTTGGCACAATAGGTCTGAGTTGCCTAGACATGAGAGAATGGGTCTGTGCACTCAGCGTGCCCAATATAACAAAATTCAGGGATGCTGAAATAAATGCGCTCATCATTTAAAAAAAAAAAAAAATCCGAAAATGCTCAGAGCGCTACGCAAGTGAACGTAGATCTACGTTTGGATAGTTTAAGGGTTAAATGTACACACACTGATTTCATAAGTGACACTGATTTGAAGCATAAGCAGTAACCTCCATCTTTCCTCTTCCCTAAACACCTCCACTTCTCTCCTTCCACAATATTTTTCTCTTCTGTCATATAGTACCAGGTGAGCCTTAGGGGTTTAGTACTTTCCACAAATATAATATAAGGTATGATTCTTAAATAGCAATGATCTGTTAATAATATTTTGCCTCCTTAACTATCTAAACCACTGAAGGTAAATGATGGATTTTCATATATGCTATATAGTTGTATGATTGTAAATGATGTGTTGTTAATAAAAGGACCAAGGTCATGATCAGAAATAAAAATTGAAAAGAAATTTTACATCTAGTTTGTAACTTTAATACCAGTAAATACAGTTTTCTAAATTTCACGTACACTAATTATGTTGCAAAGATTTGGTTATTGGCTATAGGCTGTGTCACAAGTGAAAGCCAAATCTGTATGTAAGAAAAATCCACAGTTGGATATTAAACATTGTAGGTGGGGCATCTATTCACTGCAGGTAATCTACAGTAGTTTAAAGATGCTTTTGGTTTACTTTTCAGACCAAGTGACATCCCACCCACCACAGGAAGTGCTCCAGCTAGGCCACCTACAGTTGCTGCTCCAACAGCTCAGCCACGTGTTAACAGTCTTCATGACACTAAAACTAAAACTTTGGTGGACACACTAACAAAGGAAGTAGACATTGGCAAAAGTCCTGAGGAAATTCTAGGGCAAGTGGAGTTAGCACTGAATAATTCTCTTCAGAACATTTCTGTTGAACTGAAGGTAAAAATTATTGTAGATGTGTAGAATTACTGAGCTGAATAACCTCATGCAGATTGAAGTGGTAGTATATAGCTCAAAGGTTACAGAAAACGCTTGTATAGTGCAGTAGTTCTCTTCCTGTAAATCACCATTTTCAAATACAGTAGGGCCCCAGTGATTTGGCAGGTTAGGTTCCAGGATACTGCCGGAAAGCAGAACTCCATTTTTTTCCATTTATAAATGAATATAAATGCCAGATAACAAGTTTACACTAACATATATTTAGTTAGCAATAGAACTAGGCATTAAAAAGTAAAATACACACACAGTACACTCATTATTTACCTAAAAATATTTGTAGTCTTAATGTAGGGAAGAAGGTGAGTAGTGTATTTACTCTTAAGAAGTCAGGTGTGGTAGCCCTCCTGACCACCCCACCCACACATACTATACTATGATGCTTAATGCTCCCTAGAGCAATAAAATGCATATACAGTAGATGCATTACTTACCTTAAAATATTTATAGTTTTAATGGTCTTAATGTAGGGTGAGAGGTGAAAAGTATTTATTTGTAGAGAGTCGTGTGGGAGGTATGGCATCCTGCCTGGCTACTCCCACCTACTACGACATTAAGCTCCCTAGAGCGATAAAATGCATATATAGTACACTCATTAATTACCTTAAAATATTTGTAGTCTTAATGTAGGGTGAGAGGTGAGTTTTATTTGTATGAAGTCAGGTTGGGAAGTATGAGTAGCCAGGAAGGGCAGCCCTCCCCACCCCACCCACACTTAATGTCAACAAACCAGATGAACGCGTCTGGTTTTCGTCACAAGTCCTACAAGTTGCCTGGCTACCACAAGTCCTACAAGTTGCCTGGCTACCACAAGTCCTACAAGTTGCCTGGCTACAACAAGTCCTACAAGTTGCCTGGCTACCACAAGTCCTACAAGTTGCCTGGCTACCACAAGTCCTACAAGTTGCCTGGCTACCACAAGTCCTACAAGTTGCCTGGCTACCACAAGTCCTACAAGTTGCCTGGCTACCACAAGTCCTACAAGTTGCCTGGCTACCACAAGTCCTACAAGTTGCCTGGCTACAACAAATCCTACAAGTTGCCTGACTACCACAAGTCCTACAAGTTGCCTGGCTACCACAAGTCCTACAAGTTGCCTGGCTACCACAAGTCCTACAGGTTGCCTGGCTACCACAAGTCCTACAAGTTGCCTGGCTACCACAAGTCCTACAAGTTGCCTGGCTACCACAAGTTGCTTGGCTACCACAAGTCCTGCAAGTTGCCTGGCTACCACAAGTCCTACAAGTTGCCTGGCTACCACAAGTCCTACAAGTTGCCTGGCTACCACAAGTCTTACAAGTTGCCTGGTTACCACAAGTCCTACAAGTTGCCTGGCTACCACAAGTCCTACAAGTTGCCTGGCTACCACAAGTCCTACAAGTTGCCTGGCTACCACAAGTCCTACAAGTTGCCTGGCTACCACAAGTCCTACAAGTTGCCTGGCTACCACAAGTCCTACAAGTTGCCTGGCTACCACAAGTCCTACAAGTTGCCTGGCTACCACAAGTCCTACAAGTTGCCTGGCTACCACAAGTCCTACAAGTTGCCTGGCTACCACAAGTCCTACAAGTTGCCTGGCTACCACAAGTCCTACAAGTTGCCTGGCTACCACAAGTCCTACAAGTTGCCTGGCTACCACAAGTCCTACAAGTTGCCTGGCTACCACAAGTCCTACAAGTTGCCTGGCTACCACAAGTCCTACAAGTTGCCTGGCTACCACAAGTCCTACAAGTTGCCTGGCTACAACAAATCCTACAAGTTGCCTGACTACCACAAGTCCTACAAGTTGCCTGGCTACCACAAGTCCTACAAGTTGCCTGGCTACCACAAGTCCTACAGGTTGCCTGGCTACCACAAGTCCTACAAGTTGCCTGGCTACCACAAGTCCTACAAGTTGCCTGGCTACCACAAGTTGCTTGGCTACCACAAGTCCTGCAAGTTGCCTGGCTACCACAAGTCCTACAAGTTGCCTGGCTACCACAAGTCCTACAAGTTGCCTGGCTACCACAAGTCTTACAAGTTGCCTGGTTACCACAAGTCCTACAAGTTGCCTGGCTACCACAAGTCCTACAAGTTGCCTGGCTACCACAAGTCCTACAAGTTGCCTGGCTACCACAAGTCCTACAAGTTGCCTGGCTACCACAAGTCCTACAAGTTGCCTGGCTACAACAAATCCTACAAGTTGCCTGACTACCACAAGTCCTACAAGTTACCTGGCTACCACAAGTCCTACAAGTTGCCTGGCTACCACAAGTTGCTTGGCTACCACAAGTCCTGCAAGTTGCCTGGCTACCACAAGTCCTACAAGTTGCCTGGCTACCACAAGTCCTACAAGTTGCCTGGCTACCATAAGTCTTACAAGTTGCCTGGTTACCACAAGTCCTACAAGTTGCCTGGCTACCACAAGTCCTACAAGTTGCCTGGCTACCACAAGTCCTACAAGTTGCCTGGCTACCACAAGTCCTACAAGTTGCCTGGCTACCACAAGTCCTACAAGTTGCCTGGCTACAACAAATCCTACAAGTTGCCTGACTACCACAAGTCCTACAAGTTACCTGGCTACCACAAGTCCTACAAGTTGCCTGGCTACCACAAGTTGCTTGGCTACCACAAGTCCTGCAAGTTGCCTGGCTACCACAAGTCCTACAAGTTGCCTGGCTACCACAAGTTGCCTGGCTACCACAAGTTGCTTGGCTACCACAAATCCTACAAGTTGCCTGGCTACCACAAGTCCTACAAGTTGCCTGGCTACCACAAGTTGCTTGGCTACCACAAGTCCTGCAAGTTGCCTGGCTACCACAAGTCCTACAAGTTGCTTGGCTACCACAAGTCCTACAAGTTGCCTGGCTACCACAAGTCCTACAAGTTGCCTGGTTACCACAAGTCCTACAAGTTGCCTGGCTACCACAAGTCCTACAAATTGCCTGGCTACCACAAGTCCTACAGGTTGCCTGGCTACCACAAGTCCTACAAGTTGCCTGGCTACCACAAGTCCTACAAGTTGCTTGGCTACCACAAGTCCTACAAGTTGCCTGGCTACCACAAGTTGCTTGGCTACCACAAGTCCTACAAGTTGCCTGGCTACCACAAGTCCTACAAGTTGCCTGGCTACCACAAGTTGCTTGGCTACCACAAGTCCTACAAGTTGCTTGGCTACCACAAGTCCTGCTAGTTGCCTAGCTACCACAAGTCCTACAAGTTGCCTGGCTACCACAAGTTGCTTGGCTACCACAAGTTGCTTGGCTACCACAAGTTGCTTGGCTACCACAAGTCCTGCAAGTTGCCTGGCTACCACAAGTTGCTTGGCTACCACAAGTCCTACAAGTTGTTTGGCTACCACAAGTCCTACAAGTCGCCTGGCTACCACAAGTCCTACAAGTCACCTGGCTACCACAAGTCCTGCAAGTTGCCTGGCTACCACAAGTCCTACAAGTCACCTGGCTACCACAAGTCCTACAAGTTGCCTGGCTACCACAAGTCCTACAAGTTGCCTGGCTACCACAAGTCCTACAAGTTGCCTGGCTACCACAAGTCCTACAAGTTGCCTGGCTACCACAAGTCCTACAAGTTGCCTGGCTACCACAAGTCCTACAAGTTGCCTGGCTACCACAAGTCCTACAAGTTGCCTGGCTACCACAAGTCCTACAAGTTGCCTGGCTACCACAAGTCCTACAAGTTGCCTGGCTACCACAAGTCCTACAAGTTGCCTGGCTACAACAAATCCTACAAGTTGCCTGACTACCACAAGTCCTACAAGTTGCCTGGCTACCACAAGTCCTACAAGTTGCCTGGCTACCACAAGTCCTACAAGTTGCCTGGCTACCACAAGTCCTACAAGTTGCCTGGCTACCACAAGTTGCTTGGCTACCACAAGTCCTGCAAGTTGCCTGGCTACCACAAGTCCTACAAGTTGCCTGGCTACCACAAGTGCTACAAGTTGCCTGGCTACCACAAGTCTTACAAGTTGCCTGGTTACCACAAGTCCTACAAGTTGCCTGGCTACCACAAGTCCTACAAGTTGCCTGGCTACCACAAGTCCTACAAGTTGCCTGGCTACCACAAGTCCTACAAGTTGCCTGGCTACCACAAGTCCTACAAGTTGCCTGGCTACAACAAATCCTACAAGTTGCCTGACTACCACAAGTCCTACAAGTTACCTGGCTACCACAAGTCCTACAAGTTGCCTGGCTACCACAAGTTGCTTGGCTACCACAAGTCCTGCAAGTTGCCTGGCTACCACAAGTCCTACAAGTTGCCTGGCTACCACAAGTTGCCTGGCTACCACAAGTTGCTTGGCTACCACAAATCCTACAAGTTGCCTGGCTACCACAAGTCCTACAAGTTGCCTGGCTACCACAAGTCCTACAAGTTGCCTGGCTACCACAAGTTGCTTGGCTACCACAAGTCCTGCAAGTTGCCTGGCTACCACAAGTCCTACAAGTTGCCTGGCTACCACAAGTCCTACAAGTTGCCTGGCTACCACAAGTCTTACAAGTTGCCTGGTTACCACAAGTCCTACAAGTTGCCTGGCTACCACAAGTCCTACAAATTGCCTGGCTACCACAAGTCCTACAGGTTGCCTGGCTACCACAAGTCCTACAAGTTGCCTGGCTACCACAAGTCCTACAAGTTGCTTGGCTACCACAAGTCCTACAAGTTGCCTGGCTACCACAAGTTGCTTGGCTACCACAAGTCCTGCAAGTTGCCTGGCTACCACAAGTCCTACAAGTTGCCTGGCTACCACAAGTTGCTTGGCTACCACAAGTCCTACAAGTTGCTTGGCTACCACAAGTCCTGCTAGTTGCCTAGCTACCACAAGTCCTACAAGTTGCCTGGCTACCACAAGTTGCTTGGCTACCACAAGTTGCTTGGCTACCACAAGTCCTGCAAGTTGCCTGGCTACCACAAGTTGCTTGGCTACCACAAGTCCTACAAGTTGTTTGGCTACCACAAGTCCTACAAGTCGCCTGGCTACCACAAGTCCTACAAGTCACCTGGCTACCACAAGTCCTGCAAGTTGCCTGGCTACCACAAGTCCTACAAGTCACCTGGCTACCACAAGTCCTACAAGTTGCCTGGCTACCACAAGTTGCTTGGCTATCACAAGTTGCTTGGCTACCACAAGTCCTGCAAGTTGCCTGGCTACCACAAGTTGCTTGGCTACCACAAGTTGCTTGGCTACCACAAGTCCTGCAAGTTGCCTGGCTACCACAAGTTGCTTGGCTACCACAAGCCCTACAAGTTGCTTGGCTACCACAAGTCCTGCAAGTTGCCTGGCTACCACAAGTTGCTTGGCTACCACAAGCCCTACAAGTTGCTTGGCTACCACAAGCCCTACAAGTTGCTTGGCTACCACAAGTCCTACAAGTCGCCTGGCTACCACAAGTCCTACAGGTCACCTGGCTACCACATCTCATATTCATGTTAATTTATTCTACTGTGGGGTGTATTTAGATGGATTAAGCAAAATGTCTATATTAACGTTTTATACGATATTTAATGCTCCTTAGAGTGATTATTATTGTGTTATTATTATTACCATTAATATGGCATCTTCAAGACTAATAAGACAGTTGAGGACCTGATTAGCAGGTATAGGTCAGCAATAGAAATAATTAGAAGTAAGGGTGGGAACCCTCTCATATGTGATATTTTGCCAAGGAGGGGAGTTGGAAGTGAATGGTTGTCCAGGGCAATTGGTGTCAATTGCTGGCTGGACAAATACTGTAAGGAAAATGCAGTAACATTCATTGACAACTGGGACCTCTTCTATGGCAGAAATAACATGTATGCTAGGGATGGGGTTCACTTATCTAGGTGTGGGGTGGGAGCACTGGCAACTGCAGTGGAGGGAGCAGTTAGGACTTTAAACTATTAATAGTTAGTGGTATGGGTTTTGGCAGGAAAACAGTGAAGTCCCAGTGTAGTAATATTACGAGTTCTAGGGGAACTAGTAATAATAAGAACGATATAGATATTGAAAAGCCAGGGACCTTGGGTGATAAGGACAGTAATAGGTTTAGTAGAAAAATAGAAATGAGCAGGAAGGGTAAAGAGAAAGGAGAGTCTTTCAATGTTTATTATGCTAATTGCCGTAGTGCTAGGAATAAGATGGACGAGTTGAGATTAGTTGCTAGTGTAGGTAACATTGATGTATTTGCCTTAACTGAGACGTGGTTTAATTCAAAAAGTCGGGACATGCCTGCGGAATGTCATATTCAGGGTTTTAAATTGTTCCAAGAAGATAGAAGTATTGGGAGGGGGGGGGGGTGGCATTGTATGTCCGAGATCGCTTGAACTGTTGCATAAAAACGGGTATTAAGTCTGAAGTAACACATACAGAGTCTGTTTGGATAGAATTTTCAGAGGGGCATGAAAAACTGATTTTAGGAGTGATATACCATCCCCCAAACTTAGATAGGGACCAAGGGAAACTACTATGGGAGGAAATTGTTAAGGCCACAAGGCACGATAATGTAGTAATTCTAGGAGACTTTAACTTTAGTCATGTTGATTGGAATTTCTTGACTGGGAATTTAGAATCATACGACTTCTTAGAAGTATTTCAGGATTGTTTTTTGAAGCAGTTTGTGACAGAACCTACAAGGGGAAATAACCTGCTTGACTTAGTTATGGCAAACAATGAATCCCTTGTTAATAATTTAGAAATTTCAGAGGAACTGGGTGCTAGCGACCACAAATCAATTACATTTAGCATTGAATGGAAGTATAATAGTAGCGATAACTCAGTAACAGTCCCAGATTTTCGCTTAGCAGATTACGATGGGCTTAGAGAACACTTATCATCTGTTGACTGGGGTAACGAAGAGAGCTATCAATATGACAGTTTTCTGAACACTATACATGCTGCTCAAAGAGCGTTTATCCCATATAAAGAAATTAGATCAAATAGAAATGACCCAAAATGGATGAATAATAGGCTCAAATATCTACTAGGGCATAAGAAAGGAATTTATAGGCGTATCAAAAGAGGTGAGGGTCATCTTATAAATCAGTATATTGACATTAAGAGGGACATTAAAAAGGGGATAAGAAAAGCTAAAAGGGACTATGAAATTAAAGTTGCTAGGGATTCTAAAACTAACCCAAAAAGTTTTTTCCAGGTCTATAGAACAAAAGTTAGAGATAAGATAGGTCCCCTTAAAAATAACTATGGGCACCTTACTGACAAAGAGAATGAAATGTGCTTGATTTTAAATAATTATTTTCTCTCAGTTTTTACACAGGAAGACACTAACAATATTCCAGTAATTAATTTTTACAGTGGGCTAGAAGAAGATAAATTATGTAACATCACAGTCACTAGTGAGATGGTTGTGAAGCAGATAGACAGACTGAAGCAAAATAAGTCGCCGGGTCCTGATGAGGTTTTTTCAAGGGTTCTTAACCCTTTGAGGGTTTTCGTCGTACTAGTACGTCTTACGCGTAGGGGTTTTTGACGTACTAGTACGCATAAATTCTAGCGGCCTCAAATCTTGCGCGAAAAGGCTCGTAGGCCTAGGTGTGAGAGAATGGGTCTGCGTGGTCAGTGTGCGCGGTAGAAAAAAAATCTGGGACCCAGTGGTGCATTGTGGGAATGCCCTCTTAGTAAACAATGTCCACCATGCCTCGCGGTAAGAAGCTCCTCACTCCTCGGCGAATTGGGACACTTTTGTTCCCCAGTGACAGTTCTAATAGTGATGGAAGTGCCAGTGAAGATGAGTTTCGTGGTTTTAGTGAGGTTTTGACCGAAACTAATGACCATAATATCGGTAATAGTGAAGAAAACCCAGACGACCCTCAGCCTTCCACCTCTGGTGCTGGGCCCTCGTGTTCACGTTCAGTTGTTCCAGAACCCAAGAGGAAACTTCTATTTTCCCAAATCCCAGACTCAGATGAGAGCATGGGTGATGATAGTGATAGTGAATATGAACTACAAGCTCTTCAAACTAGTTCCAGTAGTGATAGTGAAGTGCAATATTCCCCAGTGAAGCGTCAGTATATACGACGATATATGCGCTCTGGAAGTGTGCCATATGTTATACCAAGGGGAAGGAGTGTATCTCGGAGTACATCCCGTGGCTGTACAACAGGAACAGACAGTGAAAATGACGAAGATACTGTTGCAATTGGGATGGAAAATGTGCGTGGTGGTAGTGGTGCCGGCGGTGAGGCACCAGCAGTGGGCCATGCTGCCACCCACGCTGCCACCCACGCCGCTGCCTCAGCTGATCTAGAACAAAGGCCACCATCCCCCACTCCCCCACCACACCAGCCTCCACAACCACAACCTCCACAACCACAACCTCCACAACCACAACCACCTGTCATTGTCCAGTACCCACCAGCAGACCGCACCTGGGATTGGCAGGAAGCTGTCAATTTTGTTCCAAATCCCCACCAGTTTGATGGCAGCCAAAGTGGAATACGGCCATCTTGTGCACTTGGGACCAATGCCACTGAACTGGAATGTTTCGAGTTATTCTTTGACGAACCACTGATGAAAAGTATTGTCATGGAAAGCAACACATACTACGAGTACACCATGGCAAACACAATACTTTCACCAAAATCACGTCTACACCAATGGAAGGAGGCAACTGTGGCTGAGATGTATCTTTTCTTTGCCACAATAATGCTTATGCCACATGTGTATAAGCACAAAGTGAAATCATACTGGTCAACAGACCCCCTGATTGCAACACCAGGTTTCAGTGATATAATGCCAGTGAATCGATTTGTGCTAATGTTACGTATGCTTCACTTCTCAGATAAAACCAGGCCTGACAGAACTGACAAGTTATATAAGATTAGGAATGTGTTTGTGTATCTGAAACAGAAATTCAGTACTCATTTTTATCCCTTCAGGAAGCTTGTAATTGACGAGTCTTTGATTCTGTTCAAAGGAAGACTCTCTTTCAAGCAGTACATACCAAGCAAGAGGAAACGCTTTGGTATAAAGTTGTTTGTGCTTTGTGATTGTTACAGTGGTCTGGTATTGGATATTATTGTGTACACTGGAAGTTATACATTGCAAAATACCAGGAAGTTATTGGGCATCTCAGGTGATGTGGTTCGAACAATGATAGAACCATACCTTGGTAAGGGGCATATATTATATACAGATAACTGGTACACAAGCCCCTCACTCAGTGATTTTTTGCGAGTGAACATGACAGATGTGTGTGGCACAGTGCGTGCAAATCGAAAACATATGCCCAGGTTTGATGCTGGCACTCGCAGAGGTGAGGTGCAGGCGTTTGCTGCCAATGACATCATGGCATTTCGGTGGCATGACAAACGAGATGTCACACTGTTGTCATCAATTCACCCTAATGAAATGGCAGACAGTGGCAGGCAGCATAGAGAGAGAAATGAACCCATTCTAAAACCTGCAGCTGTGATTGATTACACCTTCAACATGCGTTCAGTGGACAAATGTGACATGCAGATTGGGTTTGCTGATTGTGTTCGCAAGAGTTATAAGTGGTACATCAAACTGTTTTTCCATCTTCTGGACATTTCCATGCTCAATGCTTATAATATGTATAAGATGAGCACCAGAAACAAACCACAGTACGGCGAATTCTGTTTGTCTGTCATCAGACAAATAGTATTCAAGTACCAAGGAAATGCACCTGCAATTGACCGCCCACCAAATTATCAACAACTACCTGCTCGTCTGAAGCACGGTGATCACTTCCTGGTAAAACTGCCTGCTACTGCTTTGAAGAAAAAGGCTCAGAAGAGGTGTTACGTCTGTTCACATACAAAAAAACGCCCACAACAACGCAGAGACACTCGTTTTATGTGTGAGGAGTGCAAAACTCCACTGTGCATGACACCATGTTTCAAAGAGTTCCACAGGCTGCAGAACTTCTAGAAACATGTCCTGTGACTGTATATGTGTATATAAAATATAGAAAAATAGTAATAAACAACATTTCATATTGTTTGTTTGTGTAAATATTTTCTGTAAACAAAATAATGACAACAGTGTTTACGCCCTTATTGTGTAGTATTGAAAAAGAAATAACTTACAAAATACTGATCATGTTGGCCTCAGAGGCCATAAAAGTTACTCAGAAAAAGAAAAATTGAAAAAAAATTGAAAATAGTACATAAAAAAGTAAATAGAAAAATACCGGGTGACGGCAGTCGGCGATGTTACCATATGTTGTTCAATTTTGGCAAATTTCACACCTCCATATCTCGGTAAGTATTGACGTTAAAATTTTTTTGTTTAGCCTATAATGTTTAGAAAAAAATACTCTATTTTTTCATAAGAAAAAATAATTTTTTTTTTTTTTTAAATTTGGCCGACCCTGAGAACGAGTTTCGGAGAGGGCCTGTCGACCCTCAAAGGGTTAAGGAATGCAAAATAGAACTCTGTGAACCATTAACTAATATTTTTAATTTATCTCTTCAAACAGGTGTAGTGTCTGATATGTGGGAGATGGCTAATGTAACTCCTATTTTTAAAACAGGGGACAAGTCGTTACCGTCAAATTACCGCCCAATAAGCCTGACCTCAATTGTAGGCAAATTACTAGAGTCAGTTATAGCTGAGATTATAAGAAGCCATCTCGATAAGCATAGCTTGATTAATGATACTCAGCATGGATTCACAAGAGGCCGGTCTTGTCTAACTAATTTATTAACTTTCTTCAGTAAAGCTTTTGAGGTTGTTGACCACAATAAAGAATTTGATATTATTTACTTAGATTTTAGTAAGGCTTTTGATAGAGTTCCGCACCATAGACTGTTAAAGAAAGTGGCAGCTCATGGCATTGGGGGAAAAGTGCTCTCGTGGATCGAGTCATGGCTCACTGACAGGAAGCAGAGAGTGTCCATAAATGGGGTTAAATCCGAGTGGGGATCTGTAACAAGTGGCGTTCCACAGGGATCAGTCTTGGGCCCGTTGTTGTTTATAATATATATCAATGATCTTGATGAGGGAATTACTAGTGATATGAGCAAATTCGCCGATGACACAAAGATAGGTAGGATAATTGATTCAAACGTAGATGTTATGGAACTTCAGGAGGATTTAAACAAACTCTATTCTTGGTCAGAAAAGTGGCAGATGCAGTTCAATGTAGATAAATGCAAGGTTCTGAAGCTTGGGAGTGCCCATAACCCTAGTACTTATAAGTTAAATGATGTAGAACTTAGCCATACAGATTGCGAAAAGGACTTGGGGGTTATGGTGAGCAGCAACCTTAAACCAAGACAGCATTGCCTAAGCATACGTAATAAGGCAAATAGATTACTGGGATTTATATCAAGAAGTGTAAGCAACAGAAGTCCAGAGGTCATACTGCAGCTTTATACATCATTAGTAAGGCCTCACCTAGATTATGCAGCTCAGTTCTGGTCTCCGTATTACAAAATGGACATAAACTCGTTAGAAAACATTCAGCGTAGGATGACTAAATTAATACATAGCATTAGAAATCTTCCTTATGAAGAAAGATTGAAGACTCTTAGGTTACATTCACTTGTTAGACGAAGAATGAGGGGAGACCTGATCGAAGTGTATAAGTGGAAGATAGGTATTAATAAAGGGGATATAAATAAGGTCTTGAGGATGTCTCTCCAAGAGAGAACCCGCAGTAATGGATTTAAATTAGATAAGTTTAGATTTAGAAAGGACATAGGAAAGTATTGGTTTGGAAATAGGGTAGTTGATGAGTGGAACAGTCTACCTAGTTGGGTTATTGAGGCTGGGACTTTGGGTAGTTTCAAATCTAGGTTGGATAAGTACATGAGTGGGAGGGGTTGGATTTGAGTGGGACTTTCACATCAGAGCTTATTTCTTGGGTGGCATTGAAAATTGGGTTGGGCAAATGTTTTGTTAGTGGGATGAATTGTAAAGGACCTGCCTAGTATGGGCCAGCAGGCCTCCTGCAGTGTTCCTCCTTTCTTATGTTCTTATGTGTAGCTGCATGCCAGCACAGTGTGTAAGTTTAGTTAGGTACAGGTACACATACGTATAACTATCAGTTATAATCATAATGTAGGTATGCAGTCCTCCTGGGCTACATAGCTACACAATATTTAATGTGACCTAGAGCCATATTATTACCATCGACATACCATGTTCACTGAGTTTAATTGTTTCTAACAACTACCTTTAGATGCCATCATAAACAAAGGGAGAAGTATGAATAATTCATGCCGAAAATTGTAAACAAAAGCGTTATGTATTAACCCTTAACCCTTAAACTGTCCAGACAGATCTACGTTCACATGCGTAGTGCTCCAAAAGTAGATCTACGTTTTTTAACATATTTTCAATTATAACCAAAAGAAATGTAGATCAAATTTTTTTTACACATTTTCAAATGTAAAAAAAGAAAAAGAAGCTCTACGTTTTTTTACATGCTTTCAAATGTTGAAAAAACGTAGATCTACGTTTGGACAGTTTAAGGGTTAAACTTTCCAAACGTAGATCTACGTTTTTTCAACATTTGAAAGTATGTAAAAAAAATGTAGATCTTTTTTTTTTTTACACATTTGAAAGCGTGTAAAAAAGACTTTGATCTACATTTTTTTTATGTTTGAAAATACGTAAAAAATGTAATCTTATTTTTTAGCACTACACATGTGAACATAGATCTATTTTTGGACAGTTTAAGGGTTAAGGGGAGTGATATAATGATTTCCCTCCGTCCGGCTACCACACCTCCATAGTATATAAACAAAATGGTTTATATGTAATGTAACGTGTTTCTTATATAATTTTGAAAAAATATAATAGATGGATTAATGAAAATGTCTATATTAACGTAGAATAAGACTTTTAATGTGCCCAAGAGCGATTATTATTAGTATTATGTAATGTTTTCCCTTCACCTGGCAACCACACCTCCATAGCATATAAACAGCATGTTTATATGCTATGTAACGTGTTTCTTATATGATTTTGAAGAAAATAACATAGATGGATTAATGAAAATGTCTATATTGATGTAAAATTAGACATTTAATGTGCCCAAGAATGATTATTGCATAATAGAGAGATGTGCTCATGGAGAATGTATAAGACCACTTGCCATATAGAAAGTTTTGGTCATAATTTGAGATCGCTGTATTAGCAGAACGCCGTAAGGCGAAACGCCAAAAAGCAGGACCCTACTGTACTGTACTTTGTGTTGTGGAAATTTATAAATATTTTTCTTCCCATCAATCTAGGTTTTTAATAACTTCTTATTGATCTTCACAAACCATGTACTCATCCTCTTTATCAATTTACTGTCAGTCACTATTTTCCAAATTACATTCGTGAGGGGATCATACAGTGCCTTCGTAAATGGGAGGTAATAATGTTTGATTCAAGGAAGACATCAGGTTCAGCTGCTTGGATCGAAAGCCTCTCAGTGGCATCAAGGAATCTCGCTTGAGTGAAAATTTTCCTAATGATCACTTCATTTTACATTCTCGTGTTGTATGCACCACCCAGCATACCTTACTATTCTTTGGAGCATTGTCCAAGATTCTTAGCCATGTTCTTACTTAAAACATCACAAGTGATCATCTTAGGTACCATATTTAATGAGAAATGAAAGGACCACAACATTACCACAAGAGTAACAACACTGCAAAGGGTTTGTATGCTTAACACTAGAATTTCTACATACTTAATTCTATTAGTACGTACTGCATTGAAGAGCATATTCATTATTTAATATATAAAAGCTCGTGCATCTCACACCCTTTCAATTTTTTATCCACTGTATTGTGTACATCATCATCATTCATCTTTCAACAAACTGGCCGTATCCCACCAAGGCAGGGTGGCCCAAAAGGAAAAACAAAAGTTTCTCCTTTTAAATTTAGTAATATATAAAGAAGGAATTACTAGCCCCTTGCTCCCGGCATTTTAGTTGCCTCTTACAACATGCTCGACTTAGTGTATATCTGTGTGTGTATGTACTCACCTATTTGCACTCACATATTTGTCGTTGCAGGGGTCGAGACACAGCTCGTGGCTCCGCCTTTTCACTGATTGCTACTAGGTCCTCTCTCTCTCTCTCTGCTCCATGAGCTTTATCATACCTCATCTTAAAACTATGTACAGTTCCTGCCTCCACTACATTGCTTACCTGACTTTTCCACTTCCTGACAACTCTGTGACTAAAGAAGTACTTCCTAACATCTCTTTGACTCACCTGAGTCTTCAGTTTCCAATTGTAACCCTTTGTTTCTGTGTCCCCTCTCTGGAACATCCTGTCTCTGTCCACCTTATCTATTCCATGCAGTATTTTGTATGTCGTTATCATGTCTCCCCTAACCCTTCTGTCCTCCAGTGTCGTCAGGCCAATTTCCCTCAACCTTTTTTCGTAGGACATTCCCCTGAGCTCCAGAACTAACCTTGTTGCAAACCTTTGCACTTTCTCTAAATTCTTGACGTCCTTGACCAGGTGTGGATTCCAAACTGGTGCTGCATACTCCAGTATGGGCCTAACGTACACAGTGTACAGTGTCTTGAATGATTCCTTACTGAGGTGTTGGAACGCTATTCTCAGGTTTGCCAGGCACCCATGTGCTGCAGCAGTTATCTGGTTGATGTGTGCTTCTGGAGACTTGCTCAGTGTTATGCTCACCCCAAGATCTTTCTCCTTGAGTGAGGTTTGCAGTCTTTGACCACCTAGCCTATACTCTGTCTGCAGTCTTCTTTGTCCTTCCCCAATCTTCATGACTTTGCATTTGGCAGGGTTGAATTCGAGAAGCCAGTTGCTGGACCATGTGTCCAGCCTGTCCAGGTCTCTTTGTAGTTCTGCCTGATCCTCATCTGATTTAATTCTCCTCATTAACTTCATATCGTCTGTAAACAGGGACACTTCTGAGTCTATCCCTTCCATCATATCATTCACATATAGCAAAAATAGCATTGGTCCTAGGACTGACCCCCGTGGGACCCCACTCGTCACAGGTGCCCACTGTGATATACCAAAAATAGCATTGGTCTTAGGACTGACCCCCGTGGGACCCCACTCATCACAGGTGCCCACAGTGATATCTCATCACATATCATGACTCATTGTTGCCTCCCTGTCAGGTATTCTCTGATCCATTGCAGTGCCCTTCCTGTTATATGTGCCTGATCCTCTAGCTTCTGCACTAATTTCTTGTGAGGAACTGTGTCAAAGGCCTTCTTGCAGTCCAAGAAGATGCAATCAGCCCACCCCTCTCTCTCGTGTCTTGCTTCTGTTACTTTATCATAAAACTCCAGGTTTGTGACACAGGATTTGCCTTCCGTAAATCCGTGCTGGTTGGCATTTATACTCTTGTTCCATTCCAGGTGCTCCACCACTCTCCTCCTGATAATCTTCTCCATGACTTTGCATATTATACACATCAGTGACACTGGTCTATAGTTTAGTGCCTCTCTTCTGTGTCCTTTTTAAAACTGGGAACTACATTTGCCATCTTCCATACCTCAGGTAGTTGCCCAGTTTTAAGGGATGAGTTGAAGATTGTGGTTAGTGGCACACCCAGCATTTCTGCTCCCTCTCTAAGGACCCACAGGGTGATGTTGTCTGGTCCCATTGCCTTTGAGGTGTAAATGTCATTTAGCGGCTTCTTCACCTCCTCCTCCTCAGTTGTGTGTATGTCATCCAACACTTGTTGGTATATTCCTTGCTGTGTGTATCTGTGTCTGTCTGTCTGTGCTTTGTCTATTTTTTTTTTTTTCAACAAACCAGCCATATCCCACCAAGGCAGGGTGGCCCAAAAAGAAAAACAAAAGTTTCTCTTTTTACATTTAGTAATATATACAGGAGAAGGGTTACTAGCCCCTTGCTCCTGGCATATTAGTCGCCTCTGACAACACGCATGGCTTACGGAGGAAGAATTCTGTTCCACTTCCCCATGGAGGTAAAAGGAAATAAACAAGAACAAGAATATTTTTTTTTTTATTATCACACCGGCCGATTCCCACCAAGGCAGGGTGGCCCGAAAAAGAAAAACTTTCACCATCATTCACTCCATCACTGTCTTGCCAGAAGGGTGCTTTACACTACAGTTTTTAAACTGCAACATTAACACCCCTCCTTCAGAGTGCAGGCACTGTACTTCCCATCTCCAGGACTCAAGTCCGGCCTGCCGGTTTCCCTGAATCCCTTCATAAATGTTACTTTGCTCACACTCCAACAGCACGTCAAGTATTAAAAACCATTTGTCTCCATTCACTCCTATCAAACACGCTCACGCATGCCTGCTGGAAGTCCAAGCCCCTCGCACACAAAACCTCCTTTACCCCCTCCCTCCAACCCTTCCTAGGCCGACCCCTACCCCGCCTTCCTTCCACTACAGACTGATACACTCTTGAAGTCATTCTGTTTCGCTCCATTCTCTCTACATGTCCGAACCACCTCAACAACCCTTCCTCAGCCCTCTGGACAACAGTTTTGGTAATCCCGCACCTCCTCCTAACTTCCAAACTACGAATTCTCTGCATTATATTCACACCACACATTGCCCTCAGACATGACATCTCCACTGCCTCCAGCCTTCTCCTCGCTGCAACATTCATCACCCACGCTTCACACCCATATAAGAGCGTTGGTAAAACTATACTCTCATACATTCCCCTCTTTGCCTCCAAGGACAAAGTTCTTTGTCTCCACAGACTCCTAAGTGCACCACTCACTCTTTTTCCCTCATCAATTCTATGATTCACCTCATCTTTCATAGACCCATCCGCTGACACGTCCACTCCCAAATATCTGAATACGTTCACCTCCTCCATACTCTCTCCCTCCAATCTGATATTCAATCTTTCATCACCTAATCTTTTTGTTATCCTCATAACCTTACTCTTTCCTGTATTCACCTTTAATTTTCTTCTTTTGCACACCCTACCAAATTCATCCACCAATCTCTGCAACTTCTCTTCAGAATCTCCCAAGAGCACAGTGTCATCAGCAAAGAGCAGCTGTGACAACTCCCACTTTGTGTGTGATTCTTTATCTTTTAACTCCACGCCTCTTGCCAAGACCCTCGCATTTACTTCTCTTACAACCCCATCTATAAATATATTAAACAACCACGGTGACATCACACATCCTTGTCTAAGGCCTACTTTTACTGGGAAAAAATTTCCCTCTTTCCTACATACTCTAACTTGAGCCTCACTATCCTCGTAAAAACTCTTCACTGCTTTCAGTAACCTACCTCCTACACCATACACTTGCAACATCTGCCACATTGCCCCCCTATCCACCCTGTCATACGCCTTTTCCAAATCCATAAATGCCACAAAGACCTCTTTAGCCTTATCTAAATACTGTTCACTTATATGTTTCACTGTAAACACCTGGTCCACACACCCCCTACCTTTCCTAAAGCCTCCTTGTTCATCTGCTATCCTATTCTCCGTCTT
The DNA here is from genome assembly GCF_038502225.1 of Cherax quadricarinatus. Lineage (NCBI taxonomy): Eukaryota > Metazoa > Arthropoda > Malacostraca > Decapoda > Parastacidae > Cherax > Cherax quadricarinatus. Next base: position 7,901,705 of record NC_091316.1, read on the forward strand.
ACTCTTAATTCTTTCAATTATAACTCTACCATACACTTTACCAGGTACACTCAACAGACTTATCCCCCTATAATTTTTGCACTCTCTTTTATCCCCTTTGCCTTTATACAAAGGAACTATGCATGCTCTCTGCCAATCCCTAGGTACCTTACCCTCTTCCATACATTTATTAAACAATTGCACCAACCACTCCAAAACTATATCCCCACCTGCTTTTAACATTTCTATCTTTATCCCATCAATCCCGGCTGCCTTACCCCCTTTCATTTTACCTACTGCCTCACGAACTTCCCCCACACTCACAACTGGCTCTTCCTCACTCCTACAAGATGTTATTCCTCCTTGCCCTATACACGAAATCACAGCTTCCCTATCTTCATCAACATTTAACAATTCCTCAAAATATTCCCTCCATCTTCCCAATACCTCTAACTCTCCATTTAATAACTCTCCTCTCCTATTTTTAACTGACAAATCCATTTGTTCTCTAGGCTTTCTTAACTTGTTAATCTCACTCCAAAACTTTTTCTTATTTTCAACAAAATTTGTTGATAACATCTCACCCACTCTCTCATTTGCTCTCTTTTTACATTGCTTCACCACTCTCTTAACCTCTCTCTTTTTCTCCATATACTCTTCCCTCCTTGCATCACTTCTACTTTGTAAAAACTTCTCATATGCTAACTTTTTCTCCCTTACTACTCTCTTTACATCATCATTCCACCAATCGCTCCTCTTCCCTCCTGCACCCACTTTCCTGTAACCACAAACTTCTGCTGAACACTCTAACACTACATTTTTAAACCTACCCCATACCTCTTCGACCCCATTGCCTATGCTCTCATTAGCCCATCTATCCTCCAATAGCTGTTTATATCTTACCCTAACTGCCTCCTCTTTTAGTTTATAAACCTTCACCTCTCTCTTCCCTGATGCTTCTATTCTCCTTGTATCCCATCTACCTTTTACTCTCAGTGTAGCTACAACTAGAAAGTGATCTGATATATCTGTGGCCCCTCTATAAACATGTACATCCTGAAGTCTACTCAACAGTCTTTTATCTACCAATACATAATCCAACAAACTACTGTCATTTCGCCCTACATCATATCGTGTATACTTATTTATCCTCTTTTTCTTAAAATATGTATTACCTATAACTAAACCCCTTTCTATACAAAGTTCAATCAAAGGGCTCCCATTATCATTTACACCTGGCACCCCAAACTTACCTACCACACCCTCTCTAAAAGTTTCTCCTACTTTAGCATTCAAGTCCCCTACCACAATTACTCTCTCACTTGGTTCAAAGGCTCCTATACATTCACTTAACATCTCCCAAAATCTCTCTCTCTCCTCTGCATTCCTCTCTTCTCCTGGTGCATACACGCTTATTATGACCCACTTCTCGCATCCAACCTTTACTTTAATCCACATAATTCTTGAATTTACACATTCATATTCTCTTTTCTCCTTCCATAACTGATCATTTAACATTACTGCTACCCCTTCCTTTGCTCTAACTCTCTCAGATACTCCAGATTTAATCCCATTTATTTCCCCCCACTGAAACTCTCCTACCCCCTTCAGCTTTGTTTCGCTTAGGGCCAGGACATCCAACTTCTTTTCATTCATAACATCAGCAATCATCTGTTTCTTGTCATCCGCACTACATCCACGCACATTTAAGCAACCCAGTTTTATAAAGTTTTTCTTCTTCTCTTTTTTAGTAATTATATACAGGAGAAGGGGTTACTAGAAGAAAACCCAGAGGGGTGTGTATATATATGCTTGTACATGTATGTGTAGTGTGACCTAAGTGTAAGTAGAAGTAGCAAGACGTACCTGAAACCTTGCATGTTTATGAGACAGAAAAATGGACACCAGCAATCCTACCATCATGTAAAACAATTACAGGCTTTCGTTTTACACTCACTTGGCAGGACGGTAGTACCTCCCTGGGCTGTTGCTGTCTACTAACCTACTACCTTTGTCTATGTCTGTCTATATATATCTCTACCCCCACCCCCCAACAAACCAGCCATATCCCACAGAGGTATAGTGAATGTTGTACTTTACAGTAGGGCCCTGCTTTACGCTAATACGTACAGACATTTCAAATTATGACCAAAGCAAGCTATTTAGCTCCCCCACGTGATTTTCTAATATGGTCACTGCACCCCACTAGGTTTGTTTACATTCTCCTTGAGCTCTGTGAGCACCACATCTCTCCATCATGTCTGGAAACTTTCCAAAATTTCAAGCGTTTTAACCCTTTCAGGGTTGGTGCCGTACTAGTATGGCTTGCACACCAGAATTGGTGCCGTACTAGTATACATAAATTCTAGCTCCTTCAGATCTAGCGAGAGAAAGCTGGTAGGCCTACATATGAAAGAATGGGTCTATGTGGTCAGTGTGCACAGTATAAAAAAATCCTGCAGCACACAGTGCATAATGAGGAAAAAAAAAACTCCGATCGTGATTTTGTTTAAAACAGCGATTTTGCAGTGTATTTTCATATGCTATTTATGGTTGTATTCTAGTTTTCCTGGTCTCATTTTATAGAATGGAAGACATATTACAGAAATTGAGATGATTTTGATTGGTTTCACAATGAAAAGTGCCTTGAAATTGAGCTCAAAGTAGTAGAGATGTTCGATTTTTACCAAAGTTCAAAAGTAAGCAAATCATGCCATGTGTCCAATACACATCAACTGGTGAGTCTAATATTCTTTCACAAGTGCGCTGATATTATTTATACCATTTCTACACTAATGCAGTACTCTGCATAACAGTAAATCTTCTATTTTTTTGTGAGAATAAAAATTCAAAGTGGAAAGCAAAAGAAATGTAAGAGAGGCCTGGGGACGTGACTAATGAACAGAAAAAATGTTATTTTAGTGCCAGGAATGTCTGTCTTGTTTATTCTGGACTCTATTTGGAAATTGGCATCTTTTGAAATTTGTGTGAAATTGGCAAAATTGCCAATTTCTGACCACTTTATTGGATAGCTGAAATCGGTAAATGGGTGGTTTCTTGTACTCATTCGATAGGAAAAATGGAGTTCTAGCAAAATAGTCGTGATTTTTGTCGATTGGTACATTGGAATTGGCCGAAAATAGGGCTCAAAGTGGGTGAAATCGCTGATGCGTAAACATTGTCGAGACCACTAACATCACAAGAGCATAATTCCGTAAGTTTTCCATCAAATTTCATAATTTTGGTGTCATTATGATCGGGAAGAGATTTTCTATCATTTCATAAGAAAAACAAATTTTTTTTTTTTTAAATATCCGACCTTGAAAACAAGTTTAGGAGAGGGCCTGCTGACGCTGAAAGGGTTAAAGTTATTTCATGTTTTATATATACAGCCTCTCCTCGCTTAGCGATGTACTCTTTTACCGATGACTTGGACTATGACAGGCTCTCTGACGATTATCCATACCTAAATAATGTACATGTATATTAGAGCTGATTTCCTATATTCTGTTTATTTTAATATGCAGTACACGACTGTATGAACATTATAAACATTTAAGAATATACCAGAAATGCCATAAATTGTGCAAAGGTGACATTGAAACAATATCAAAGATAGTTGACACAAACCCACTACCATTATAGTATGCTCCTCACTAAGCGATGAATTAGTTTACCAACGTAGTCTTAGGAATGTAGCTCCATCATTATGTGAGGAGAGGCTGTACTCCGATAATTATACTTATGTGTACCTGTACCTAAATACACTTACACACTGTGCTGGCATGCAGGTGCACATTAAAATCACTAAAAGTGTCTTATCAGTTATGATGAAATATTAATAATGATAATAATAATAATAATAATATGCAGGAATCACTGAGGCCCATTAAATGTCATATTATATAATAAATGTCAAAATTATATAATAAACACACTTTGTAACATCTTTCTTTCTTTCAACACACTGGCTGTATCCCACCAAGGCAGGGTGGCCCAAAAGGAAAAACGAAAGTTTCTCTTTTTAAATTTAGTAATTTATACGGGAGAAGGGGTTACTAGCCCCTTGCTCCCGGCATTTTAGTCGCCTCTTACAACATGTATGGCTTACGGAGGAAGAATTCTGTTCCACTTCCCCATGGAGGTAAGAGGAAATAAACAAGAACAAGAACTAGAAAGAAAATAGAAGAAAACCCAAAGGAGTGTGTATATATATGCTTGTACATGTATGTGTAGTGTGACCTAAGTGTAAGTAGAAGTAGCAAGACGTACCTGAAATCTTGCATGTGTATGAGACAGAAAAATAAAGACACCAGCAATCCTACCATCGTGTAAAACAATTACAGGCTTCAGTTTTACACTCACCTGGCAAGACTGTAATACCTCCCTGGGCGGTTGCTGTCTACCAACCTACTACCTAGGACTTTGTAACATATAAACATAATAAATACACCCCACAGTAGAACAAATTAACATAGATATGAGATGTTACATGTAGGTGAATGTGTATGAACTAAAATCAGATGTGTTCATCTGCTTGTTTACATATTCCACATCTCTCTCCTCTCTCATTTACTCGTCATCTCTCTCTCATTTACTTCTTATCTTTCTCTATTTGTTTTACCTCGTTTACTCGCCTCTCGCCCTACATTAAGGCTAGAAATATTTTAAGGTAAGTAATGAGTGTACTGTATATACATTTTATCACTTTAGGGCACTTTAAATTTCATAGTACAGTGGACCCTCGACCAGCGATGGCATCGATTAACAATAAATCTGACTAGCGATACATTTTATCGCAAAAATTTTGCCTCGATTAGCGCTAAAAAACTCGACCAACACTATTCGTTCCGTCTGAGACGCATCAACTTCTGGCCAGTGTTTACAAGCCAGCCAGCCACCGCGGTCTCTTCCAAGCATACAATCGGAACATTTCATATTATCACAGCCTTTTTAGTGATTGCACCTACAAAATAAGTCACCATGGGCCCCAAGAAAGCTTCTAGTGCCAACCCTACAGCAAAAAGGGTGAGAATTACTATGGATATGAAGAAAGAGATCATTGCTAAGTATGAAAGTGGAGTGCATGTCTCCGAGCTGGCCAGGCTGTACACAAAACCCCAATCAACCATCGCTACTATTGTGGCCAAGAAAACGGCAATCAAGGAAGCTGTTCTTGCCAAAGGTGCAACTATGTTTTCGAAACTGAGATCGCAAGTGATAGAAGATGTTGAGAGACTGTTATTGGTATGGATAAACGAAAAACAGATAGCAGGAGATAGCATCTCTCAAGCGATCATATGTGAAAAGGCTAGGAAGTTGCATGACGATTTAATTAGAAAAATGCCAGCAACTAGTGGTGATGTGAGTGAATTTAAGGCCAGCGAAGGTTGGTTTGAGAGATTTAAGAATCGTAGTGGCATACATAGTGTGATATAGGCATGGTGAGGCTGCCAGTTTGGACCAAAAAGCAGCTGAAAAATATGTGCAGGAATTCAAGGAGTACATAGACAGTGAAGGACTGAAACCTGAACAAGTGTTTAATGGTGACACTGACAATGTTGTGAAACACTTTAGGAATGTCATAAAGGAATGGGAGGTACAGGCCTCTATGGGCAGATATGTTGTGCGACAGAGGTCCAGTGACTCTCAAGCTGGTCCTAGTGGCATTAAAAGAAGAAGGCAAGTAACCCCGAAAAAGGACTTGCCACCTCAAGTCCTAATGGAAGGGGATTCCCCTTCTAAACACTAAGACCATCAACACACTCCCCTCTTCCCATCCCATCAATCATCACCAGATCTTCAATAAAGGTAAGTGTCATGTAACTGTGCATGTCTTCTTCAGTTTGTGTGTATTAAAATTAATATTTCATGTGTTAAAAATTTTTTTTTCAATACTTTTGGGTGTCTTGCACGGATTAATTTGATTTCCATTATTTCTTATGGGGAAAATTAACTTGACTAACGATTATTTTGACTAACGATGAGCTCTCAGGAACGGATTAATAGCGTTAGTCGAGGGTCCACTGTATATTACATGTGGGTGGGGTGGCCTGGTCTGGCTAGCTACCATACCTCCCACACCTGACTTCCTACAAATAAATACGCTACCCACCTCTCCCCCTACATTAAGACTACAAATATTTTAAGGTAAGTAATGAATGTACTGTGTGTGTATTTTACTTTTTATTGTTTTTAATGCCTAGTTCTATTGCTAACTAAAATGGAGGAATATAGCAAATAATATTGTTGCAGTAATAACACCAGGAGGCAGCTCTGATGACAACTCACACTCACACGAGCTTTTAAATCTCTGCACAAAATTCAATTTAAACCAGCAAATAATAGAGCCTACTAGACTGGAGAATACACTAGACCTCATCTTCACTAACAATGATGATCTGATAAGAAATGTCACCATATCAAAAACAATATACTCAGATCACAATATAATTGAGGTTCAGACATATATGCGCGGAGCCCCAGACTGACATAACGAGATTAGTCACGAGGGTGCATTCACCAAATTCAACTTCAATAACAAAAACATAAAGTGGGACCAAGTAAACCAAGGAAATGAGTGAGCTACTCAAGTCCCAATATGACTCAGTTTTTAGCAAGCCACTAACCGGACTGAGAGTCGAAGATCAAAATGAATTTTTTATGGGAGAGCCACAGAATTTGGTTAACACAAGCTTATCCTATGTTATCCTGACGCCAGATGACTTCGAACAGGCGATAAATGACATGCCCATGCACTCTGCCCAAGGGCCAGACTCATGGAACTCCGTGTTCATCAAGAACTGCAAGAAGCCCCTATCACGAGCCTTTACCATCCTATGGAGAGGGAGCATGGACACGGGGGCCGTCCCACAGTTACTAAAAACAACATACATAGCCCCACTCCACAAAGGGGGCAGTAAAGCAACAGCAAAGAACTACAGACCGATAGCACTAACATCCCACATCATAAAAATCTTTGAAAGGGTCCTAAGAAGCAAGATCACCACCCATCTAGAAACCCATCAGTTACACAACCCAGGGCAACATGGGTTTAGAACAGGTCGCTCCTGTCTGTCTCAACTATTGGATCACTACAACAAGGTCCTAGATGCACTAGAAGACAAAAAGAATGCAGATGTAATATATACAGACTTTACAAAAGCCTTCGACAAGTGTGACCATGGCATAATAGCGCACAAAATGCGTGCTAAAGGAATAACAGGAAAAGTCGGTCGATGGATCTATAATTTCCTCACTAACAGAACACAGAGAGTAGTAGTCAACAGAGTAAAGTCCAAGGCAGCTACGGTGAAAAGCTCTGTTCCACAAGGCACAGTACTCGCTCCCATCTTGTTCCTCATCCTCATATCTGACATAGACAAGGATGTCAGCCACAGCACCATGTCTTCCTTTGCAGATGACACCCGAATCTGCATGACAGTGTCTTCCATTGCAGACACTGCAAGGCTCCAGGTGGACATCAACCAAATCTTTCAGTGGGCTGCAGAAAAAATATGAAGTTCAACGATGAGAAATTTCAATTACTCAGATATGGTAAACACGAGGAAATTAAATCTTCATCAGAGTACAAAACAAATTCTGGCCACAAAATAGAGCGAAACACCAACGTCAAAGACCTGGGAGTGATCATGTCGGAGGATCTCACCTTCAAGAACCATTACATTGTATCAATCGCATCTGCTAGAAAAATGACAGGATGGATAATGAGAACCTTCAAAACTAGGGAGGCCAAGCCCATGATGACACTCTTCAGGTCACTTGTTCTATCTAGGCTGGAATATTGCTGCACACTAACAGCACCTTTCAAGGCAGGTGAAATTGCTGACCTAGAAAATGTACAGAGAACCTTCACGGCACGCATAACGGAGATAAAACACCTCAATTACTGGGAGTGCTTGAGGTTCCTAAACCTGTATTCCCTGGAATGCAGGCGGGAGAGATACATGATTATATACACCTGGAAAATCCTAGAGGGACTAGTACCGAACTTGCACACAAAAATCACTCACTACGAAAGCAAAAGACTTGGCAGACGATGCAACATCCCCCCAATGAAAAGCAGGGGTGTCACTAGCATGTTAAAGAGACCATACAATAAGGGTCAGGGGCCCGAGACTGTTCAACTGCCTCCCAGCATACATAAGGGGGATTACCAACAGACCCCTGGCAGTCTTCAAGCTGGCACTGGACAAGCACCTAAAGTCGGTTCCTGACCAGCCAGGCTGTGGCTCGTACGTTGGTTTGCGTGCAGCATGCAGTAACAGCCTGGTTGATCAGGCTCTGATCCACCAGGCCGCCTGGTCACAGACTGGGCCGCGGGGGCGTTGACCCCCGGAACTCTCTCCAGATATATAGTCCAGATATATGTTAGTGTAAACTTGTTATCTGGCATTTATATGCCAGATAGCAAGTTTAAAATGGCATTCTGCTTTCCGGCAATGTCCTCTTTCCGGTGGTAGCCTGGAACCTAACCTGCCGTATAAGTGGGGCCCTACTGTATATTTATTTGATAGGGATAGTGGGGTAGAATTCTTCCTCTGTAAGTCATAAGTGTCATAAAAGGAGACTAAAACATCAGGATTAAGGGGGCAGAAGGTAGTAATATCTTCTTTCAACAAACCAGCCATATCGTTTTCTCTGTTGAATTACTTAACAGTCAAAGCAAATTTTGAAATTTGGGAGTTTGAATGTGTGTGGGGGTATGGTACAGGTAAGAAAGAATTGATTGTTTTTGTTACGAGTGAAAAGAGGCAAGATGTCCTCGCACTAGGTGAAACAAAGCTAAAAGGGGTGGAATAATTTGATGGGAAAGGTAAATGGGAAGAGGCAAGATGTATTCTGAGAAAATTAGAGCTAAGGTAGGAGAAGCAGTAATATTAAACTATTAATTATGGAAAGAAGAGGGGTATTAGAAGTTTATAATTTCAATAATTATATGGGTTAGGAAAAAAGTGATATGCGAGAAGTGAGTTACAGTGAGTGTGTATGCACTTGGGGGTCTAAAGGCATATAAAAAAGATTGATTTTGGGAAGTGTTAAGTGAATGCATAGGGACTTTTGAGACAAGCGAGAGAATTATTATTGCAGGGAACTAAATATTAGTGAGATTTCTATGGGTGGTATAGTAGGTAAGTTAGGAGTGCCAGGGGTAAATGAAAATGGAGAACATTTAATTGTGTGTAGAAAATGGGGTTAAGTAATAGGTAATACATATACTGTACTTACTTTGAGGATAAATAAGTACAGTATACAAAATATGATATAAGGTGCAGTGATAACAGTGTTAGACTATGCATTAGTAAACAGAACTGGACTTATGGATGTGCTTGTTTTAAAAGCAACAGATATGTCAGATTATTATTTAGTGGTAGCAAAGTAAGGGGCCAGATGGAGTACAAAGAGATTGGCAGCAATGAGTAAGTGGGAAATGAAAATAAACTAATGGAGAGAGAGAGAGAGTTTCAGAAAAAATATAAGCAACAGTTTCAGAAAGGATATAAACAACTATTGGGGAAAGATGGGCCACAGAAAGTGCAAGAAATGAGGTCAGAGAGAAGTAAACTTAAGAATTCATGGCTTGAGTGCACACTTGAGGTTTTGTGGCCATAGGAGGGTGGGTATGGGTGGGAAGAGGAACAGTTGGTGGAATGATTAAGTGAAGGTGATAATAGATGGAAGGGGGATGTTAAGAGTGGTGAGGGAGTGTAAAATGAAAGGATATATTAGTCTTTATTTGTTTTGGAGAAAGATCAATAAGGTGAAGAAGCCTGGAGAGCAAATGGACTTTCTTTCAACACACCGGCCGTATCCCACAGAGGCGGAGTGGCCCAAAAGGAAAAACAAAAGTTTCTCCTTTCACATTTAGTAATATATACAGGAGAAGGGGTTACTAGCCTCTTGCTCCCGACCAAATGGACTTAACAGTTAAAAATAAAAGAGGGAAGATGTTAGATGGGAGGTACTGGAAAGATGGAGAGTTGTTGAATGTTTATGTGAAGGGAAGGTGGCAATTTAATGCATGGGGCAGGAAGGCATAAGATGATATAAGAGTGAGGAGTAGCCTGAGTTGGATGTGGGAAAGGTGTGTGAAGCAGTGTGTAGAATGAAAAGGCTTTAAAGCAACTGAGTTAGATGAGATTAAGACACACTGAATAAAAGGTGGAGATAGTGTTGGTGAGGTTGGCATGTTTGTTCAATATGTGCATGAAAGAAGGGAAGGTACCACAGGATTGGCAAAGAGCATGCATAGTTCCCATGTATAAAGGAAAAGGGGTCAGAGAGAGATTGTGTGAATTATAGGGGGATAAGCCCATTGAGTATACTGGGTACAGTATATGGTAGAATTATTATTAAAAGGGTTTGGGATTAAGAAAGAAAGATTGCAGAGAAACCGGGAAGATTTAGGCAGGACAGGGGGATGTGTAGACCAAGTGGTTTACATTGAAGCATACCAGTATTAAGATAAAGGTAGAGCCTTTTGTTGCAGTAGAAAAGAAAACATTTGATGGGATGGATAGGAGAGTCATGTGGCAGAAGTTGCAAATGAATGGAATAAGAGGAAGGTTACTAAAAAGCAGTTGAGATTTTATGCAGAGTGAGGAACAAGTTAAGGTATATAGAAAGAAGGGGGCCTATTTCCCAGTGAAAGGAGGACTTAGATATACTTGCATTATATCACTATGGTTTTTAACATTTAGAAATGAGGGTTGTAAAAGAAGTGAATGCAAGGGTGTTGGGAAGAGATGTGGGTTTAAAAGATGTTAGATCTGAGGCAAAGTGGGATTTATCATAGTTGCTCTTGCTGATAATGTAGTTCTTTTGGAAGATTCTGAAGAAAAATTGCAAGGGTTAGTGGAATTTGGAAGGGTATGTGAAAGAAGAAAATTAAAAGTGAATGAAGAAAAGAGCAAGATGATTAGGGCAACAAAAAGACTAGGTAATGATAAACTGAATTTCAGATTGGAGAGAAGGGGTCTGGAAGATGTGGATGTCTTTAGGTATTTGGGAGAAGACATGTAAGCTGATGGGTCTGTGAAAGACTATTATTATTATAATCATCAAATTAAACTCTGAATTCATAAGGGTAATACAGTACGAAAGACGAGGGGAATCGTGAAAAAGATGATTGGAAAAGAAAGGTGGGTGGTGTATTGAGACTTGTAGAAAGAAAATAGTTTATCTATGGAGGGAAAACAAGGAATGTACCAGAGTGTAGTGGTGCTAATACTTTTATATGGGTGTGAGGAAGGGGTTCTGAATGTTGCAACAAGGAGGCAGCTAGAGACAGTGGAAATTTGTTTGCAGAGAAGCTGAAGTACAGAAATTAAAAGACAATATGGGATTAACAAGGACATAATTCAAGAGGGCTGAGGAGGTTTATGTTAAGATGGTTTGGACATGTAGAAAGGATAGAGAGGAATAGGATGATAAAGGTAGATAATGTACGTATATCTGGGGTGGAAGGTGGATGTAATAGGGGTTGTTCCAGCAGTGGTTGAAGTGGGTAAAAAGAGGCTTTGAGTGTTAGGGGCTTGAGCATCCATCAGGGTTGTGTTAGGAATGAATGGGGACAAGTGGTATTTAATGATTGTGCTATTGGAGTGTGAGCAAGGTAACTTTATGAAGGGATTCAGGGAAACAGGCTAGCCGGACTCGAGTCCTGAGGTGGGGAGGGCAGGCCCTGCACTTTGGAGAGGTGGGAGTGTTGCAGTTGAAGGATAATCTGAACTGTGATATCAGCACACTATTTAAGACAGCACTTTAATTAATAATGGTGAATATTTTTTTCTTTGCATCTCCTGACATGGCAGTCGGCTGCCATCCAAGTAAAAAGAAAATTAGAAATTACAAAAGTTTAATGCAATGCAAAAATTGCAAGGTATAATGTGATTTATACTTTCTCTTGCTAGCAAAATTAGTAGATATTTTATTACTGTAAAAATTCTTTAAATTAATAACATTAACAAGAATTAATATATCAACAGCATAATATTCGGGATGAAATCAGCAAGCGAATTCATATGATGAGAATGATGTGGCTTGATGGTAAACTCAACGTAGTGGTTCAGAAGCGGATGCTGTCCCTTGCTGAAGGTAAGAGTCATGTTGTTCAGTCAACATGTATACAAATAAATAAACAGCAGATCTGGAGGAAGGATGAGTATGTTGCAGTTTGGAGGGTAATCCAAGATATAATGTCAACATGCTCCTTGAAAGACAGTGACTGAATGAATGATGGCAAATGTTTCTTTTTTTGGGTTACCCTACCTGTGTGGGATATAGTCAGTGTTAAAAAAAATATATATACAGCACATGTACATGGCATATATTTATCAGTTCTGATAGTAGGGTTGGCCACAATATAAACTGCCTAGGCATTCTTTACTTTTCAACAGAATTGTTTGACACCAATGTAATAGCTTGTACCTTTTTTCTAAGAAAATGGCTACAATTTTCTAATCATGTAATATTTATATATTTTTTATTCACATGAATGCAACCAATGTAAAAATTTCATGGGATATTGTGAAAAAACTATCTTGTGCAGCATCATGCACAGTTTTATTTATAAATGCCCTTTAAGGGGGTGCCTTGATGCTGATGAAAGGCATTTGTTCCTTGGAAATGGACATACAATTTCCTTTGTAGCTTTCAACAGTAGCATATTTTTTTGCCTTGGGTAATATATGTCAGTATTTATTATAACTTTAGTTTTTATACCGTGTAATTGGCTTAGGATTATTTATTATTATTATTATTATTATAATTATTATTATTATGGAGGAGGAGGAGCGCTAAACCTGTAGGGATTATACAGCACCAGTAGGTGGGGGGTATAGAAGACCTTCAGACTTAATTCAGGAAATTGGTGCACACCAGATTAAGAACCCTTCACCAGCATTAACCCGTTGAGGGTCCGTGCCGTAGATCTACGGCTATACGTTGAGGGTCCAAACCGTAGATCTACGCCATGAGCTCAGCTCACTCTGATAAGCTGTGAGTGGTAAATTTGGGCCTAGATATGAGAGAATACATCTATGTGGTATGTGTGCACCACATAAAACATCCTGCAGCACACAGTGCATAATGAAAGAAAAAACTGAGACCGTAATTTTCGATTAAAACAGTGGCTTTGCAGTGTTTTTTCGTATGTTTTTTATGGTTGTATTTGCGATTTCTTGGTCTCTTTTGATAGAATGGAAGATATATTACAGAAATAGAGATGATTTTGATTGGTTTTAGTAATGGAAATGGGTTGAAACAGCTCAAAATAGCAGAAATGTTAAATTTTTGCCAATGTTCAAGAGTAAACAAATGATCCCACACGTCTAATATACACCAGCTGGTGGGTCTGATATATGTTCACAAATATGGTGATATTATTTATGCAATTATTACAATATTGCATAACAATAAATCTTCTATTTTTTGGTTTAAATAAAAATTGGAATTCATTTGTAAAGCCTGAAAATGTAACTAATGAATAGAGGAAATGTTGGTTTAGTTCCAGGAATGCTTGCATTGTTTATTCTGGACCCTATTTTGAAATTAGAATATTTTGAACTTTGCATTAAATTGGCCAAATTACCAATTTCCGGTCACTTTATTTTGTAGTTAAAATGGTTGACTTGGCGATTTCTTGTGCTCAATCGATAGAATAGAAGTAATACTAGTGAAATAGCTAAGAATTTGGTAGACTGGAGTAATATAATTGGCCGCAAATGGGAGTCAAAGGTCTGCAAAATTGCCGATGCGTAAATATCGCTGACACATCAAAATTCGTGGGAGCATAATTTCGTCAATTTTCCATCAAATTTCATACTTTTTGTTTTATTACCTCCAGAAAAAGATTCTCTACCATTTCATAAGAAAAAATAGCAAAATTATTTTTTGAAAATTCTTGGACACTGGTGTGCACTTTGAAATTTGGCCTTTGGACCCTGAAAGGGTTAAGCAACCTCCCTTGATGGAAGGCTTAGGATTTAAGAAGTGTTGGGTGTATTGACCAAGTATTAACATTGAAACAAATAAATGAGCAATACTTAAAGCTGAGACATTCTTTGTCACATCTATGAATTTAGAGGAACCAGACTTGAGTCCTGGAGGTGGGAGGTACAGTGGAACCCCGGATTTCGTCCGGTGCGGATACCTTACAATTTGAATTTCAACCACTTTACCACTTTTTTCAGCAAAATTTTACCCCGGGTTTCATACCTCCACTCAGAAATTGTCCATATCAGATGCGTCCGCCCACCCAGGATATGCCGCTCACACATACGTGACAGTCTGCCTCTGTCACTTGTTGAGTGAGTAATACTCCACACGTTCATCTGAAACATTTCGTAATAATCGATTGCTTTTTGTGCTTGTTTATTGAGCACGACTGCTAAATAAGCCACCATGGGGGAAAAGAAGGTTTGGATGGTGGTAGTGATGGTGGTAGAGGGTGGTGGTGATGGTGGTAGTGATGGTGGTAGTGATGGTGGTAGAGGGTGGTAATGATGGGGGTAGAGGGTGGTAGTGATTGTGGTAGAAGCTGGTAATGATGGTGGTAGAGGGTGGTAGTGATGATGGTAGTGGTTGTGATGGTGGTAGAGGGTGGTAGTGATGGTGGTAGAGGGTGGTAGTGATTGTGGTAGAGGGTGGTAGTGATGGTGGTAAAGGGTGGTAGTGATGGTGGTAAAGGGTGGTAGTGATGGTGGTAGAGGGTGGTAGTGATGGTGGTAGTGATGGTGGTAAAAGGTGGTGGTGATTGTGGTAGAGGGGGGTAGTGATGGTGGTAAAGATAACCTCTCCTTCCTCCCCTCCTCACCTTCTTCCATACGCCAACAAGAGTCTCCAATACAGGTATATAATAGTGATTTAATTGTTCATTTATCCATTAAAATTAGTCATTTATATTTATTTCTCATTGTTTTCTGTATGTAAAACTATAGTTATTCTCTATAAAATGCATTTTTGTTAATATTTTTGGGTGTCTGGAATGGATTAAGTGGATTTACATTATTTCTTATGGGAAATATTACTTCGGTTTTCGTTCATTTCGGATTTCGACTGACCTTCTGGAATGAATCGAGAATGAAAACCGGGATTCCACTGTACAGTGCCTGCACTCTGAAGAAGGGCTAGGGATGTTTGCAGTTTTGAACTGTAGTATCGGCACCCCTCTGGCAAGATGGTAATGGAGTGGATGATGATGAAAGTGTTTCTTCTTTTTTGGGTCACCCTTCCTCAGTGGGAGATGGCCAGTTTGTCAAAAAAAAAAAAAAAAGTATACTAGGGTAGATAGCAAAGCAGATGGTGCAAGTATTTGGAATAGGTGGTAAGTTAGTAAAAGCAGTGAAGATTTTTTATGTGAACAGTAGAACTCAGTTTAGGGTACATATGTAGGAAAGAGGGGGGATTATTTCCCAGTAAAAGTATGCAGTAAACAAAGATGTGTGATGTCACCATGGTTGTTTAACAAACATAAAGAAAAGAAGTGAATGCTACAATGTTGAGGAGAGGCGCAGGATTCAAAGACAATGAATGATACAAAGTAGTTGACACAGTTTCTCTTTGCCAATAACAAATTTTTGGGGAAGATTCAGAAGAGAAGTTGCTAAAGTTGATTTAAGAATTTGGGAGGGTATGTAAAAGAGGGAAATTAAAAGTGAATATAAAAATGAGCAAGGCAATGGAAGATTAAGTAAAAAGTCTAGGCAGTGAAAGATTGGATATCAGATTAGAGAGAGGGAGTATTGATGAAATGTATATTTGGTATTCAGATATTTGGGAATGTACATTTAAACATATGGGGCTATGAAAACTGAGGTGAACAATAGAATGGATAAAGAGACTAAAAAAAAAGGGAACTATACCAGAGTATAGCTACCAACACTTGTATATGGGTGTGGGGCATGGGCATTACACATTGCAGTGAGAAAGACTGGAGGCAGTGTTATTGTAATGTTGATCAGTATTGTGCGAATATTATGCAGAGAATTTGGACTGTAGAAATTAAAAAATGGTGTGGAAGGTATAATTCAGGGAACTGAGGAAGGGAGTATTGAGGTGGATTGGGCATTTAGAGAGGATGACTGAGAGAGTGTATAAATCTGGTGTGGAAGGAAGGAGGGGTAGGAGTCATGCCAGGATGGGTTAGAAGGAGGGGATAAAGGAGGTTTTGATTGCTTGGGGCTTGAACATCTATTAAAATTATGTGAGCATGTTAGGTCGGAGTAGAGACGGTGTTTCTTACGGCTTGACGTGGTGTTGTGAGAAAGACAACACTTGTAAAAGAATTCAGGAAAACTGGTAAGCTATATTAGAGTCCTGCTGTCTGAAGGAGTGAGAATGTTGCAGCTTGGTAGGTTATATGAATTGTGATGTTTGCACCCTCCTGGCAAGACAGCTATTGTATGAATGATGGGAAGTATGTTTCTCTTTTTGGGTCACATACTGTTGTGGGAGATGACTGGTGTGCTAAAAAAAATTCTTATTTCTGAAACAAGATTGTTGAAAGTAGTTGGCTAACCTGGTTAATTTATTTAACCCTTTCAGGGTTTTCGACATACTAGTACAGCGTTCGCACCAGGGTTATTGACGTACTAGTTCACCTAAATTTTAGGCCTTCAAATCTAGCGAGAGAAAGCTGGTAGGCCTACATATGAAAGAATGGTTCTATGTGGTCAGTGTACACAGTATAAAAAAAATCCTGCAGCACACAGTGCGTAATGAGAAAAAAAAACTTTGACCGTGTTTTTGGATTAAAACAGCGACTTTACACTATTTTCGTATGGTATTTATGGTTGTATTCTAGTTTTCCTGGTCTCATTTTATAGAATTGAAGACATATTACAGAAATTGAGATGATTTTGACTGGTTTCACAATGAAAAGTACCTTGAAATTGAGCTCAAAGTAGCAGAAATGTTCGATTTTTACCAAAGTTCAAAAGTAAACAAATCATGCCAAGCATCGAATACATGTACGTCAACTGGTGAGTCTAGTATTCTTTCACAAGTGCACTGATATTATTTATACCATTTCTACACTAATGCAGTAGTCTGCATAACAGTAAATCTTCTATTTTTTGTAAGAATAAAAATTCAAAGTATAAAGCAAAAGAAATATAAGAGGGGCCTGGGGATGTGACTAATGAACAGAGAACTTGTTATTTTAGTGCCAGGAATGTTTGTCTTGTTTATTATGGACCCTATTTGGAAATTGGCATCTTCTGAAATTTGTGTGAAATTGGCAATTTTGCCAATTTCTAACCACTTTATTGGATAGTTGAAATTGGTAAATGGGTGGTTTCTTGTACTCATTCAATAGAAAAAATGGAGTTCTAGTGAAATAAATATGATTTTTGTCGACTAGTACACAGGAATTGGCCAAAAATAGGGCTCAAAGTGGGTGAAATCGCCGATGTTTACGCATCGGCGAGATCATTAACTTCGCGAGAGCATAATTCCGTAAGTTTTCCATCAAATTTCATACTTTTGGTATCATTATGATGGGGAAAATATTCTCTATCATTTCATAAGATTTTTTTTTTTTTTTCCAAAAAATTTTCGACCCTGAGAACAAATTAAGGAGAGGGCCTCTCGACCCTGAAAGGGTTAACACTGGTGTTATAAATTTTTTTAAATACTTGTGCTTTTTCCACTTAAATTTTTTTAATGCTCTGGCCATCTCCCACCAAGATAGGGTGACCCAGTAAAGAAGAAAACACTTTCACTGTCACTCATTCAATCACTCTCTTAATATAATATCTTATACAGGCCTAACTGACATCAGTGACATATGTACTACTATATAGAGCATTATGGTCTAATTAGGTCAGTTTTGTCCCAGGATGCAACCCACACCAGTTGGTTAACACTCAGGTACCCATTTTACCATTGGGTGAACAGGGACAAAAAGTGTAAGGAAACTCTCCCAGTGTTTCCACCCTTGCCGGGAATCGAATCGTGGACCCTCAAAACGTATGAAGCGAGAGCTTTGCCTTCCAGGCCACGGGCCACCCTTCTTGCCAGAAGGGTACCAACATCACAGTTCATAAGACCCTCCAGACTGCAACATCCCCACCCCTCTTTCAGAGTGCAGGCAACAAACATACTTCTCACCCCCAGGACTCTAGTCCAGATAACTGGTTTTCCCTGAATCTCTTCATAAATGTTACCTTGCTCAAACTCCACTGCAAATTATAAAAACTACTTGTCTATACTCTTTCCTCCTGTCTAACATGCTCACACAAGCCAGTTGGATGTCCAAACCCCTAGCACCCAAAACCTCCTTTACCTCCCTTCCCTTGAACCTTTCCTAGGATGGCCTCTACTCCTTCCCTCCACCCCAGATTTATGTGCCCTATGAGCCATCCAATTTTTCTCCATCCTCTCTAAGTGCCCAAACCCCCTCAGGAACTCCTCCTTAGCCTTCCAAAAAATAACTCCACACTTCTTTCTGATCTCCAAATTCCTATATTTGCATAATATTCACACCACACATTACCTTCAAACACAGTATCTCTGCTTCCTCCAGCCTCCTCAGTGCAACATTCAAAGCCCATGCATAACACCTATTCTTCAGTGACAAGCCTGGCCCATGGTCAGGCTCCGGGAGTAGAAAGACTCTTGAAACTCGTCAAAGGGGTATGTATATGCTGTACTCTGGTACATTCCCCCTTTTTTGCCTCTATGGTTAAAGTTTTTTGTCTCCATACATACTTCAGTGCACAACCCAGTTTTTTTCTTTGTCAGTTCTATGGTTCACCTCATCTCTCATAAAACCATTTGCTGACAAATCCTTTCCCAAATGTATCTGACATTTAATCTCTTATTGCCTATATTTTATTATTCTCTCATCACCTTGCTCTTTCCTATGTTTACTTTTAATTTCCTTCATTTAAAGGGTGTAAATTATCTCCCAAATTTATTTACCAACCTTTGCAACTTCTCTTCAGAATCTCCAAAAACAAACTACGTATGTCATTCACAAAAAGCAACTGTGACAACTTGCACTCCATACCAGATTTACCTTCTTTCAGTCCCACACCTGTCCTTAACACTGTAGCATTCACTTCTTTTAGAACCCCACTTATAAATATGTTAAACAGTCATGATGATATCACACACTGTCTGAGGCTTACTTTTACTGGATAATACTCTCCCTCTCTCCTACATACCCTAACCTGTGCATCACTATCCACAAAAAAGCTTAACTGCTTTAAGTAGCCTACTTATTCTATACATTTGCAACATCTGCCAAATTGCTTTCATGTCTACCCTATCATATGCAGTTTCTAAATCCATAAATGGAATGAAAAGTTAATTGCCATTAACCAAATATTGTTCACTTAGGTGTTTCAATGTAAACACTTGGTCATCACATCATACCCTACCCTTCCTGAAACCTTGTTCCTCTGCAATCCTACTCTTTTACCCTTAATTCTTTCAGTAATAACTCTGCCATACATGTTACCTGGTATATTCAACTAATTTTTTTTTTTTCAACAAACCGGCCGTATCCCACCAAGGCAGGGTGGCCCAAAAAGAAAAAAGTTTTTCTTTTTAAATTTAGTAATTTGTACAGGAGAAGAGGTTACTAGCCCCTTGCTCCCAGCATTTTAGTCTTACAACACGCATGGGTTACGGAGGAAGAATTCTGTTCCACTTACCCATGGAGATAAGAGGAAATAAACAAGAACAGGAACTAGAAAGAAAATAGAAGAAAACCCAGAGGGGTGTGTATATATATACTTGTACATGTATGTGTACTGTGACCTAAGTGTAAGAAGTAGTAGCAAGACATACCTGAAATCTTGCATGTTTATGAGACAGAAAAAAGATACAGTGGAACCTCAAAAATCGAACTTAATCCGTTCCAGGAGCTAGTTCTAAATTCGAAAAGTCTGAAATTCGAAGTAATATTTCCCATAAGAAATAATGGAAATACAATTAATCCGTTCCAGAAACCCAAAAATATTCACAGAAATAATACATTTTATAGAGATTAATTACAGTTTTACATACAACAAATGCTATAGTCTTTAATTATGTATAGTAATATAAAATAACATTTTTACTTACCTTTACTGAAGATTGGTGATGGCATCTGGAAGATAGGGAGGAGAAGAGAGGGAGTTGGGGTTATTGTTTGGAAGGAGAATCCCCCTCCATGAGGACTTCCGGTATCAAAGCCCTCTCTGGGGTTGCTTCCCTTCTCTGTATTTTAATGCCACTAGGACCAGCTTGAGTCATTGAACCCCAGTCTCACAAAATAACTGTCTACAGTCCTCTGTTTCTCTCACAAAATAACTATCCACAGTCATCTGTTTCTGTCTCACAAAATAACTGTCCACAATCGTCTGTTTGTCTCACAAAATAACTCCACAGTCGTCTGTTTCTGTCTCTCAAAATAACTGTCCACAGTCGTCCATTTCTGTCTCACAAAATAACTGTCCACAATCGTCTGTTTGTCTCACAAAATAACTCCACAGTCGTCTGTTTCTGTCTCACAAAATAACTGTCCACAATCGTCTGTTTGTCTCACAAAATAACTCCACAGTCGTCTGTTTCTGTCTCGCAAAATAAATGTCCACAGTCATCTGTTTCTGTCTCACAAAATAACTCCGCAGTCGTCTGTTTCTGTCTCACAAAATAACTGTCCACAATCGTCTGTTTGTCTCACAAAATAACTCCACAGTCGTCTGTTTCTGTCTCGCAAAATAACTGTCCACAGTCGTCTGTTTCTGTCTCACAAAATAACTCCACAGTCGTCTGTTTCTGTCTTGCAAAATAACTGTCCACAGTCCTCTGTACATCCTGGCAAGCTCAACAAGTCCCACTCCAATCTCATACTTCTGTATTATTTCCTTCTGCACATCTATGGTGTTTCTCACCTTCTTTACCACAGGGGTACCACTAGCAAGTTTCTTTGGGCCCATGGCAGCTTATTTCACAGCCCCACAAGCACTAAACACAATTAAATAATCGTAAAATGTGTGAATGAGATCGCAGGTTAGTGTTCACTCAAGCATAAACAAAGCTAGACTGCTCACGGCGCCTGCGCGGGGACACGGACAGAGCGGGCCAGCGGACAGGTCCCGAACCTGGCGGTCCGAAATTTGAAATGCGTTCGATTTTTGGTACACAGTTTGTCCGAAAAAATGGTCTTATTTTCGAAATGTTCGATATTTGGTACATTCGATTTTCTAGGTTCCACTGTACCAGCAATCCTACCATCATGTAAAACAAATACAGGCTTTTGTTTTACACTCACTTGGCAGGACGGTAGTACCTCCCTGGGTGGTTGCTGTCTACTAACCTACTACTTACATCAACTAATTTATTCCCCTGTAATTCTTGGTCTTATTTTTTTATTCCTTATTTTTCCTCCATTTTGTTTTACATAATTATTTCTAGAAAATTATGTACAATATCCAGTATATACTGTACTGTACCATACAGTGTAGTGTATTGATTTAAGTTGACAAACTGCAATTAATTCAGATCATTTTTTCTTTCAGCGCTAAACCAACAGGAATATGAAACTGCTTGGAGTTTGCATCAGGGTCTCATTGTAGATTACACAAGTCTATGTACTCCTTGGATGGTTGGTATCAAGACATTAATATCTGAGTGCCGTAACCAATCAAACTGTAAAACAAAAAGTGTGTTAAATAGTACTGTACTAAATAAAAATGATGAAAAGTTCAAGAAAAATAAATGTGAACTAGAAGTAAATTCTGAAATGGCTATTAGAGACATATCAATCAGTGAGGAAGAAAGTAGTGTAGAGAGAAAGTGTGAGGATGGTGCCATTACATGTCACAGTGTATCCGACTGTAGTAACAATACTCAAAACACCTGAGAAAAATAATTGGGATATTGGATTAGATCAGTGATGTTTTGAGGTGGGTCTTACTGTGGCATACTTTCATGGAGAATCCAAGTTAAATGTTTGTTTCAATACCTTTGGCTACTCTGTTTCACTTGTTTTGTGTGTTGTACATACATGGAGAGTGCCTCTTCCTTTAACTCTGTGTACATATTACAATACACTACATATTTATCATTACAGATTGCTGTTTTATCTTGGCATATCTTTTGTAGGCCATTTTAATGGGTGCAGTTTTTTTATAACTTTAAAAAAAAGTTTTATTTTTTAAATTTTAATGTTTCATTGCTTGTCCCTAAAGATATAGGGACAAGTAATAAAATTGATACCTTAGGTCAGAGGGTCCAAAATTTTGAGAGTATGAAGTCTTTTAAGCTTCCAAATATTCAGCAGACTTCCATATGTTAAATCCTTATTCCTGTTATTATAGTCACACACAGTTAATGCTATAGTATGAAAAAATACCATACTATTTACTTAATGGTTTTCCACCTGTATGTGCATTGAAAAAAAAAAAATATTTTACTATTCTACAAACTCCTAAGAGCCCACAGACCACATAGTAATTCTTGATCTGGGTAATAGAAATGCTTAATTAACTGCTTTTACTTTGGTAAATTTTATTTTGTAATTCCGTTATTTTCTTGTAAACTTGGTTGAGTCTTTTTTTTTTTTCTAAATTGGCTATACCAGTAATGGTTTACTGTATTGTACCAAAGGGTTACTTTTGACATGTCCCTATTTGTATTAGCATTTATTTAGCAAAAATAAAATTAATGAACATGCTACTAGGAATTTTTATTGGCCTAAGAAAAGCTTTGACACAGTAGACCACGGCATCCTACTCCACAAACTTGACCATTATGGTATAAGAGGCCATGCGCTTGCATATTTCAAATCTTACCTTACTAATAGGTATCAGTATGTCACCATAAAAGACACAGCATCAACAACACAGCCACTTGATACTGGAGTTCCGCAGGGAAGTGTCCTTGGTCCCCTGCTCATCCTCATATACATCAATGATCTTCCAAACGTATCTCAACACCTGAACCCCATTCTCTTTGCTGACGACACGACTTATGTCATCTCTCACCCTAATCTTGCCACCCTCAACACCATTGTTAATGAGGAGCTGATCAAAATATCGACTTGGATGACAGCCAATAAACTTATGCTTAACACTGACAAAACCTACTACATTATGTTTGGTAGCAGAGCAGGAGATGCGCAAATTAACATTAAGATCGACAACACTCTAATTGCCAGGCATAATGAGGGCAAATTCCTAGGCCTATACCTCGACAACAACCTGAACTTCAGCACTCATATCCAACACATAACCAAAAAAGTATCCAAAACGGTTGGGATCCTCTCCAAGATACCATACTACATGCCGCAAACTGCCCTTCTCACACTATACCATTCACTTATATATCCATACCTCACCTATGCTATCTGTGCTTGGGGTTCAACTGCAGCAACACACCTAAAGCCAATAATAACCCAACAAAAAGCCGCAGTAAGAATAATCACTAAATCCCATCCCTGGCAACACACCCCCCCACTCTTCATAGATCTAAACTTACTCCCTGTTCAGTACATCCACACTTACTACTGTGCAATCTACATCTACAGGACCTTAAATTCCAATATTAACCTTGACCTAAAACGCTTTCTTGATAGTTGCGACAGAACCCACAGGCACAACACCAGATACAAACATCTCTATGACATTCCTCGTGTCCGACTAAACCTTTACAAAAATTCAATGTATGTCAAAGGCCCTAAAATCTGGAACACCCTACCTGAAATTCTAAAACTGCAGACACATTCATCACCTTCAAAACTACCATCAGAAAACATCTTATCTCCCTGATACACCCTGTCAACTAATTACACGAATACCACTTGGTGGTTAACACTTACACTCACCCATTTGACCATAAACAAAAAAATATCAATCTCAATCTCAAAATAATGAATCTTAACTAGTCATAAGTTGGCCTGTGATACTCCAATACTGAAACTATGTATAGTGCCAAAACAAAAGCATTCACATTGCTAAACTCACAACTAGTATTTAGTCACTTAGCCATAATACCAACTTACCTCATAATTTTGTAATATTTTAAACTTAAGATTTAATTTAAGTCTGCCCGAAATGCCTAGCCATGCTAGGTGTTCTAGTGGTACACTGTAATTATTATTTTACTACATGTAAACCATACAATAACCAAATTCTGTAAACTCAGCATTGTAATCCTTATAGAGAATAAACTTGGAATTTGAATTTGAATAAAAAATAAATGAACAAAAACAAAAACTGATCCATAAAATAACATTTCCGTGGTATTAGAAATAAATTAATAGATAAATAGCGCTTAGTTGTGATTATAATAAAATAATAATAAAAGTTAATTTTTACATTCTATTTACACTGTGAAACCATCATGTGGGATGGCACTGGACAGTCTGAAGGGAAATTCATCCTGGTCGTGGACCGGGTTGCGGGGGAGTTGATCCCTGGAACGCCCTCCAGGTGTACGCTCAGTTGAATTTCCTGTTACCGACTCCTGCAGATTTCCTTGAATTGTCCTTGATTAACCATTGAAATAAGGTTGCTGGGTTTCGAGAGTTTTACTACTCTAGGATTCCAGCAGACAGGATGGAGGACGTTTTTGATACCCATGGAGCCAGTTGCAGTGGTTGCTGTGGGTTTAGCTATAATGTCTGTATTTTGGGACAGAAAGCTGGCCTCATAGGGTTCCATAAGGTAAATGGCCACCGAGGACCGTATGCCAGAGATGTTGGCAAGCAGTGTGTGCCCAACCCGAGGTAATTCTAAGGAATGGGAGAGGTGCTGCTTTGTGAATTGTCTATTGCCATTTTCTGAACCAGGGAGACGAGGTTACTGGACCTAGCCTGGAGGACAGGCTTAGTAAGTTTCTCTTGAGGGATAAGCTTAATAAGCTCCTCCTGAGGGATAAGCTTACTAAATATAGGCTCATTGACAGTTTGAGCGTGTTCCACATGAGGAGACTCATCACTCATCGACTGAGTGTTGGGAGACTCATCACTTACTGGCTGGGTCTTGGTAGACTCATCACTCACTGGCTGGGTCTTGGGAGACTCCTCATCACTCACTGGCTGGGTCTTGGGAGACTCCTCATCACTCACTGGCTGGGGCTTGAGAGACTCAGGCAGCGCTGTATAGCCCTTGTGGCTTAGCGCTTCTTTTTTATTATAATAATAATAATTGAGAGACTCATCACTCACTGGCTGGGTCATGGGAGACCCATCACTCACTGGCTGGGTCATGGGAGACTCATCACTCACTGGCTGGGTCATGGTAGACTCCTCATCATTCACTGGCTTTGTCTTGGCAGACTCCTCATCATTCACTGGCTTTGTCTTGGGAGACTCCTCATCTCTCACTGGCTGGGTCTTGGGAGACTCATCACTCACTGGCTGGGTCTTGGTAGACTCCTCATCATTCACTGGCTGGGTCTTGGTAGACTCCTCATCATTCACTGGCTGGGTCTTGGTAGACTCATCACTCACTGGCTGGGTCTTGGTAGACTCCTCATCATTCACTGGCTGGGTCTTAGTAGACTCATCATACACTGGCTGGGTCTTGGGAGACTCATCACTCACTGGCTGGGTCTTGGTAGACTCCTCATCATTCACTGGCTGGGTCTTGGTAGACTCCTCATCATTCACTGGCTGGGTCTTGGGAGACTCATCTCTCACTGGCTGGGTCTTGGTAGACTCATCATTCACTAGCTGGGTCTTGGTAGACTCATCATTCACTAGCTGGGTCTTGGTAAACTCATCGTTCACTGGCTGGGTCTTGAGAATCTCCTCATCATTCACTGGCTGGGTCTTGAGAATCTCCTCATCATTCACTGGCTGGGTCTTGAGAATCTCCTCATCATTCACTGGCTGGGTCTTGAGAATCTCCTCATCATTCACTGGCTGGGTCTTGAGAATCTCCTCATCATTCACTGGCTGGGTCTTGAGAATCTCCTCATCATTCACTGGCTGGGTCTTGAGAATCTCCTCATCATTCACTGGCTGGGTCTTGAGAATCTCCTCATCATTCACTGGCTGGGTCTTGAGAATCTCCTCATCATTCACTGGCTGGGTCTTGAGAATCTCATCATTCACTGGCTGGGTCTTGAGAATCTCCTCATCATTCACTGGCTGGATCTTGAGAATCTCATCATTCACTGGCTGGGTCTTGAGAATCTCCTCATCATTCACTGGCTGGGTCTTGAGAATCTCATCATTCACTGGCTGGGTCTTGAGAATCTCCTCATCATTCACTGGCTGGGCTTTCCATTTCGGAAGCAAAGTGGGTGCATGTTTTCCCTCCTTTGTCATCCGCAATTTCCGTGCGTTCTCTCG
Source organism: Cherax quadricarinatus (assembly GCF_038502225.1). Classification (NCBI taxonomy): domain Eukaryota; kingdom Metazoa; phylum Arthropoda; class Malacostraca; order Decapoda; family Parastacidae; genus Cherax; species Cherax quadricarinatus. Next base: position 7,927,998 of record NC_091316.1, read on the forward strand.
GGATGCTGCACTGAACATCTTGCGCACATCTCTGATGCGCTTCTGATATTCGCTTAGAGGCTGAGGTCCAGACCCCAAGTTAATATTATACACCATATCGGAAAATAATATTTTTTCTAGTTTTATTCTTTGTATAAAGAAGCACTAACTACTATACTTTGTTAAGTATTATTATTATTATTATTATAATCGAAAAGAAGACTTTGTTAAGTAGTGGGTGACAAATTAGTGAAATTGAAATTTTCTAAATCTCTAACTGAAAAATTTCTCTTGCTCAACTCAAGAGTAGTTTTCTCAGACTTATTAAGTTTCTGTAAAAATCTGTTATTTAGTTACCTTGGATATATCGTTATGAGCAGAAATATCATAGTCTCTGTTATTTAGTTACTTTAGAACTGTGGGTATGAGAAGAATGACGATCGTAATGTAACTGAGCGAAGTAACAATTGGTTGAGAACTGGAGGAATGTAGTGCATACTAGTATATATATATAAGATATTCTGAAAAACATAGTCAGGTAGGTCGTGGTAGTATCAAAGTGGGATAACATACATGATGGTGGTAGTATTGTAGTGAGATAACATACATCGTGGTGGTAGTATTGTAGTGAGATAACATACATGATGGTGGTAGTATTGTAGTGAGATAACATACATCGTGGTGGTAGTATTGTAGTGAGATAACATACATGATGGTGGTAGTATTGTAGTGAGATAACATAAGATAAGATAAGATTTCGTTCGGATTTTTAACCCCGGAGGGTTAGCCACCCAGGATAACCCAAGAAAGTCAGTGCGTCATCGAGGACTGTCTAACTTATTTCCATTGGGGTCCTTAATCTTGTCCCCCAGGATGCGACCCACACCAGTCGACTAACACCCAGGTACCTATTTGCTGCTAGGTGAACAGGACAATAGGTGTAAGGAAACGTGTCAGAATTTCCACCCGCCGGGAATTGAACCCGGGCCCTCCGTGTGTGAAGCGGGAGTTTTAGCCACCAGAACACCGGGCCACATACATGATGGTGGTAGTATTGTAGTGAGATAACATACATGATGGTGGTAGTATTGTAGTGAGATAACATACATCGTGGTGGTAGTATTGTAGTGAGATAACATACATGGTGGTGGTAGTATTGTAGTGAGATAACATAAATCGTGGTGGTAGTATTGTAGTGAGATAACATACATGATGGTGGTAGTATTGTAGTGAGATAACATACATGATGGTGGTAGTATTGTAGTGAGATAACATACATCGTGGTGGTAGTATTGTAGTGAGATAACATACATGGTGGTGGTAGTATTGTAGTGAGATAACATAAATCGTGGTGGTAGTATTGTAGTGAGATAACATACATGATGGTGGTAGTATTGTAGTGAGATAACATACATGATGGTGGTAGTATTGTAGTGAGATAACATACATGATGGTGGTAGTATTGTAGTGAGATAACATACATGATGGTGGTAGTATTGTAGTGAGAAAGCATACATGGTGGTGGTAGTATTGTAGTGAGATAACATACATGATGGTGGTAGTATTGTAGTGAGATAACATACATGATGGTGGTAGTATTGTAGTGAGAAAGCATACATGATGGTGGTAGTATTGTAGTGAGATAACATACATGGTGGTGGTAGTATTGTAGTGAGATAACATACATGATGGTGGTAGTATTGTAGTGAGATAACATACATGATGGTGGTAGTATTGTAGTGAGATAACATACATGGTGGTGGTAGTATTGTAGTGAGATAACATACATGATGGTGGTAGTATTGTAGTGAGATAACATACATGGTGGTGGTAGTATTGTAGTGAGATAACATACATGATGGTGGTAGTATTGTAGTGAGATAACATACATGATGGTGGTAGTATTGTAGTGAGATAACATACATGGTGGTGGTAGTATTGTAGTGAGATAACATACATGATGGTGATAGTATTGTAGTGAGATAACATACATGATGGTGGTAGTATTGTAGTGAGATAACATACATGGTGGTGGTAGTATTGTAGTGAGATAACATACATGATGGTGGTAGTATCGTAGTGGGATAACATACATGATGGTGGTAGTATTGTAGTGAGATAACATACATGGTGGTGGTAGTATTGTAGTGAGATAACATACATGATGGTGGTAGTATCGTAGTGGGATAACATACATGATGGTGGTAGTATTGTAGTGAGATAACATACATGATGGTGGTAGTATTGTAGTGAGATAACATACATGGTGGTGGTAGTATTGTAGTGAGATAACATACATGATGGTGGTAGTATTGTAGTGAGATAACATACATGATGGTGGTAGTATTGTAGTGAGATAACATACATGGTGGTGGTAGTATTGTAGTGAGATAACATACATGATGGTGGTAGTATTGTAGTGAGATAACATACATGATGGTGGTAGTATTGTAGTGAGATAACATACATGATGGTGGTAGTATTGTAGTGAGATTACATGGTGGTGGTAGTATCGTAGTGGGATAACATACATGGTGGTGGTAGTATTGTAGTGAGATAACATACATGATGGTGGTAGTAGTGTTTACCTGGAGTTTACCTGGAGAGAGTTCCGGGGGTCAACGCCCCCGTGGCCCGGTCTGTGACCAGGCCTCCTGGTCGATCAGAGCCTGATCAACCAGGCTGTTGCTGCTGGCTGCACGCAAACCAACGTACGAGCCACTGCCCGGCTGATCCGGAACTGACTTTAGGTGCTTGTCCAGTGCCAGCTTGAAGACTGCCAGGGGTCTGTTGGTAATCCCCCTTATGTGTGCTGGGAGGCAGTTGAACAGTCTCAGGCCCCTGACACTTATTGTATGGTCTCTTAACGTGCTAGTGAGATAACATATATCATGGTGGTAGTATTGTTGTGAGATATAACATACATGGTGGTGGTGGAAGTATTGTAGTGAGAAAGCATACATGGTGGTGGTAGTATTGTAGTGAGATAACATACATGGTGGTGGTAGTATTGTAGTGAGATAACATACATGGTGGTGGTAGTATTGTAGTGAGATAACATACATCAGAGTACAAAACAAATTCTGGCCACAAAATAGAGCGAAACACCAACGTCAAAGACCTGGGAGTGATCATGTCGGAGGATCTCACCTTCAAGGACCATAACATTGTATCAATCGCATCTGCTAGAAAAATGACAGGATGGATAATGAGAACCTTCAAAACTAGGGAGGCCAAGCCCATGATGACACTCTTCAGGTCACTTGTTCTATCTAGGCTGGAATATTGCTGCACACTAACCACCTTTCAAGGCAGGTGAAATTGCTGACCTAGAAAATGTAGAGAACCTTCACGGAGCGCATAACGGAGATAAAACACCTCAATTACTGGGAGCGCTTGAGGTTCCTAAAACTGTATTCCCTGGAATGCAGGCGGGAGAGATACATGATTATATACACCTGGAAAATCCTAGAGGGACTAGTACCGAACTTGCACACGAAAATCTCTCACTACGAAAGCAAAAGACTTGGCAGACGATGCAACATCCCCCCAGTGAAAAGCAGGGGTGTCACTAGCACGTTAAGAGACCATACAATAAGTGTCAGGGGCCCGAGACTGTTCAACTGCCTCCCAGCATACATAAGGGGGATTACCAACAGACCCCTGGCAGTCTTCAAGCTGGCACTGGACAAGCACCTAAAGTCGGTTCCTGACCAGCCGGGCTGTGGCTCGTACGTTGGTTTGTGTGCAGCCAGCAGCAACAGCCTGGTTGATCAGGCTTTGATCCACCAGGAGGCCTGGTCACAGACCGGGCCGCGGGGGCGTTGACCCCCAGAACTCTCTCCAGGTAAACTCCAGGTAAACGTCAAAGACCTGGGAGTGATCATGTCGGAGGATCTCGCCTTCAAGGACCATAACATTGTATCAATCGCATCTGCTAGAAAAATGACAGGATGGATAATGAGAACCTTCAAAACTAGGGATGCCAAGCCCATGATGACACTCTTCAGGTCACTTGTTCTATCTAGGCTGGAATATTGCTGCACACTAACAGCACCTTTCAAGGCAGGTGAAATTGCTGACCTAGAAAATGTACAGAGAACCTTCACGGCACACATAAGGGAAATAAAACACCTCAATTACTGGGAGCGCTTAAGGTTCCTGAACCTGTATTCCCTGGAACGCAGGCAGGAGAGATACATGATTATATACATCTGGAAAATCCTAGAGGGACTAGTACTGAACTTGCACACGAATATCACTCACTACGAAAGCAAAAGACTTGGCAGACGATGCAACATCCCCCCAATGAAAAGCAGGGGTGTCACTAGCACGTTAAGAGACCATACAATAAGAGTCAGGGGCCCGAGACTGTTCAACTGCCTCCCAGCATACATAAGGGGGATTACCAACAGACCCCTGGCAGTCTTCAAGCTGGCACTGGACAAGCACCTAAAATCTGTACCAGACCAGCCGGGCTGTGGCTCGTACGTTGGTTTGCGTGCAGCCAGCAGTAACAGCCTGGCTGATCAGGCTCTGATCCACCAGGAGGCCTGGTCACAGACCGGGACACAGGGGCATTGACCCCCGGATTATTATTATTATAATCAAGGGGGAAGCGCTAAACCCGGAGGATTATACAGCGCCTGGGGGGGGGATATGTGGAAGGCATTCAGGCTTAATTCGGGGAACTGGAGCACAGATCCAATTCCCTAAATCAAGAGCCCCTCACCAACATCAAGGAACCTTCCTTGAGGGGATTGACCCCCGGAACTCTCTCCAGGTAAACTCCAGGTAAGTGCAAGATATGCAAATTATTATTATTATAATCAAGGGGGAAGCGCTAAACCCGGAGGATTATACAGCGCCTGGGGGGGGGGATATGTGGAAGGCATTCAGGCTTAATTCGGGGAACTGGAGCACAGATCCAATTCCCTAAATCAAGAGCCCCTCACCAACATCAAGGAACCTTCCTTGAGGGGCAAGATATGCAAAAAGCCTGCATGAAAGAGTGTTTGTTCTAAATCCTCTATATGGATTTTAAGCTACTAGCTATTATGGTTGAGGTAGTTTGTGATTGAACAAGGCTTCCTTGTAGAAGCATCCAAGTCCTAAGAACAGTGGTACCTTGACTTACGAGTGCCCCAACTTATGAGCTTTCCGAGTTACAAGTTGTCGCTCGGTTGATTTTTTGCTTCGAGTTGCGAGCCAAAATCTGAGTTACAAGCAAGCTTCAGATACGCCGCCACTAGTTGGCACAGCAGCACATGGAGGTTTTGCAGGAAATTGGTACTGCGGAGGAGCCAGATGTGGAGGAGGTTATCTCTACAAGTGAGATAAAGGAAATGTTGGGAATGTGGGAGAGATTTTCAGAGTTATATAGAGTTGGTGGCCACTCCTGGGATGGGCATGGAGAAGGCCAGACTTGATGTGGGCATGGAGGTGGTAGCCATAGAGTTGCTGGCCACATCTGCAGTGCTCTTATATTTTCTCTTCCTTTGTGTACAGGGTGAACTACCCAATAGTTCATCAGCAGTGAAAGAATCATCTTGAGAGTAGTGTGTTGTTAGCATGGCATCACCCGCTGCAGCAGCTGCTTCCCTCTCTGCTTTCTTTGCTTCTCTAGCCTCACACATTACTTCTAAGTAGTTTTTCAGCTTCCTGCTAATGTTGTGCACATATACATTCTTGTAAGGCATGTACAGAAAATGTAAACAATGGAAGATAAAAAATGATGTCCCAAGGGTACACCGCGGTCAGACAGAGCAGCACACTTCCACTCTCCTTTGACTTCTAGTTGGTACTGAGGGTCTGCCTATCTTTTCCACCTTCCACCTCTGCCAACATCTTCCATTAGCCCATGTCGTCTGATCTCCAAGGTAAATACACTTTATAAAACCAGTTTATTTCTTTACATTCTCTTTTATTATGTTTTTATACAATATTTCTTATTTACAAATACATTATTCTTATTTAAAAACTCATAACAAAAAAACTGGGGTGGTTTTTTGTGGGCTGGAATGGATTAATGGCATTTCAATTAATTTCAATGACAAAAATTGATTTGATGTACGTACTAGCAAATTGAGTTATGAGCTCAGTCACGGAACGAATTAAACTCCTAAGTCAAGGCACCACTGTACATTCATTTTTATTAAAAACTAAGTGAAATGTATATTATTATTGCATTATAAAGTTTTCAGTGTAATTATTTCTGAAATAAATGGAAAATGGAATAGCCCATGCTCAGTTCAGTGATGAACCATAGATTCATGCATTATTACTGACTAGTAATAAAAATAATATACCATAAAGTAATAATTTCATTCTATTAGAAAATCTCTTTGGGGATTTTCTTTCTGTTTGGGTCACCCTGCCTTAGTGGGAGACGGCCAACTTGTTGAAGAAAAAAAAAAAGTAATAATTAAAACCATAAAACAAAAATGTAGTTTTTTTTAACAGCCATCTCCCACCGAGGAAGGGTGACCCAAAAAAGAAACACTTACACCATCACTCACACAAAATCACTGTCTTTGCAGAGGCACCCAGATATGACAGTTTAGATGTCGCTCCAAACAGCTAATATCCCAAACTACTCTTTTAAAGTGAAGGCATTGTACTTCACACCTCCAGGACTCAAGTCTGGCTAACCAGTTTTCCTGAAGCCGTTCACAAAATATTACCCTGCTCACACTCCAACGGCTTGTCAGGTTCTAAAAACCATTCATCTCCATTCACTCCTATCTAACATGCTCACACATGTGTGCTGCATGTCCAGACCCTTTGCACACAAAGCCTCTTTTACCCCCTTCCCCCCAGCCTTTCCTAGGATGATAACTATGCCTCCTCCCCTCCACTACAGATTTATACACCCTCCAAGTCAACCTGTTTTGCTCCTTCCTTTGTAAATGACCAAACCACCTCAATAACCCTTCTTCAGCCCTCTGAACAAATGCTTTTAGTAACTCCACACTAGTTCATGATTTTCATCTGAGTAGTATCACTTGAAATTGGAAATGCAACAGACTTGTTGCTCAGGGTGGACCTCATGCAAGTCACATCGGTGTGATGCTACTAAAAGTGTTATCATTTGAATTCTTTTCACCATTAATATTAATGAGAAACTTCAGAAAACATCCATTTACCATTTCTGGGATCTGTACCAGGCAAGTAGTCAATTGTAGAAATAATTATCATCAGTGTTCATTTTCATACTCTCTACGACGTCGGCGGTAAATTCTGTGTACCAACGAGCACGCTGAGTTTACCTCCGATGTCATCACTGCTCTAACACCCTTTCTTCACATTCCCTCCTTGCTGAAGGCTCCACCTTTGACACAGACTCCCTCTGACTTTTTGACAAATAAATTTATTACACGACCCTAGATTATACAGGTCGGCCATCACTAATCCGGCATCATTGGGACCTGTAGTGTGCCAGATTGGTGAGTTTGCTGGATAACAGAGTAGTTAGGTTAGAATACACTTAATTAACCTCTCAATAGAGTGACTTTCTGCTACATCCTCATTTTCATCACTCCTTTCTCCTTCACTGGCTTGCTGCTGTGGACTTACAACCATCTGCACAATTTCCGAATCAGTATAATGATTCGAGTCGGTTTAATGATGAAATTTGAAATTATGCTAGCCGAAATTAGTGCCAGATTACTGATGGAACTTGATAACTGATTGCCGGATTAGGGATGGCCAACCTGTACTTCCTGTAGCACTCCTCACCACCCATATGAACTCTCCCTGTTATACTCTCCACCCTTGCTAATTTCAGATCAAGCATATTACACAGTTGACACACCCTACCTTGAAACACTGTATGACTGGTGGGTTTAGCGCTTAGTTTTGATTATAATAATCATGCTTTCTACTAACTTTTTAGTTATGGGCTTGGTAACTAATGGAACTAGGTATGTGCTGCTTCAACATATTCAAATAAATGATTTGTAATCATATATATTCTCTGAGTTCACAAGTTAATTATTTGGGAGAACCACTAAACCCATAAGGGTCATACAGTACTGAGGGAATGGGAGGCAGTCAGATTCAATCCAAGGAAGGAAAGAAGACTCCAACAAAGGAAGAAACCGGCATTATAGTCATAACGACCCTAGTGAGTTTAGCACTTTTTTATTATAATTTTATAATCATAAAGCACTAAACCCTTAAGGGTGATACAGTGCTGACACTGGCATTAAGGAACCTCCCTTTAAGGGCAAGATGGTGAGTGGTGGTATTTTATTTGTCAGGAGAAATATGAAAGTTTCTCTCAATACTTGTGGCCTGTTAGTTGACTGATCTACACCATGGTGAATTTATTAAGCATGTTTTTCACTTATGAAACATGGATTCACAGCCCATGGCACATAAAATGAACCCAATATAATGTAAAACACAGATATTCACTCTGCTACTGCAAATTCTACACATCTTTGAGAATTTTTTTTTCTTTACAGGCAGGGTGACCCAAAAAAGAAAATCCCCAAAAAGAAAATACTGTCATCATCATTCAACACTTTCACCACACTCACACATAATCACTTTTTGCAGAGGTGCTCAGAACACAACAGTTTAGAAGCATATACGTATAAAGAGACACAACATATCCCCCCAAACTGCTAATATCCCGAACCCATCCTTTAGAGTGCAGGCATTGTACTTCCCATTTCCAGGACTCAAGTCCGGCTATATAAAAATAACCGGTTTCTCTGAATCCCTTCACTAAATATTACCCTGCTCGCACTCTTTGAGAATGTTTACCAAAAATAGGAGCTTATCTTTTATATGCCAAAAAAGGAATGAATTTGGTAAAAAACAATCACAATCCCTACACTATTAATATAGAGCCAGAATTAAGAAAAAATCCAAATTTCTTGACTTATTTTTACTACAAACTCAGATAAGATACAAGACAGGCAACAAGCACCTTTCATCAAAAAGAAATTACTTAGGTCCAAAAATGACAGAATTAAGTTAAGTGCCAGAAGGAAAAATCCACATTTCTTGAATTACATGTACCTTTAAAATAAATTATTGGCACACACCAAAAATAAAAGTATTTTGTCAAGAAATGATGAACAAAATTATTCCAAAATTCATTAATAATCCTCTCTTTACCCTCCTTCCACCAACCACCCTGTCTGGTATTCGCAGGTTCATATCGTATTTTAATCATTTTTCCCTGTCTTCCTTTCCCTAAGTTTCCATTCATAAAATCAACCAGACCTCTTATCAGCACAAGTGCATGGATAAATAACTGGATATTTTCCCTTCTTCTCTCCCTCACCTTCCATCTTCCCAAATTGCCATTACTGAAAGTGTTAACACAGAATGAGAATGATCTAGCTTATTCTCAACTAAGGTTACTATGATCTCCCCCACACAATTTATTTCCTAGTTTATCTAGCAGTCCTTAATCAGTGTCTCATTTTTTATGAAACACCTGCACTGCCTCCAGATTGCTATTACATCCCTATATTGTATGTACAACTAGACCAACAGAGATGAACTCTACAAGCAACTATGCACATATCACATCCCAGTTATATATACAGTGCAAACAGTACTGTAAATGTATTTCCCTGAAGGTGTTCTTGATCAAAAAAACTGAACTTGCTTTCCCTTCCTTGGATCAAACCTGATTGTCCTCCTTCCCCAGGTGTTGCATGACCTGTACGGGTTTAGCGTTTTCGCCCTAAATATTATATACAGTACCAATACTCTCATGTATTTAATTGTACCTACAACTTTACAATATCCTTTCCTATAAAGGGAGGTTCCTTGATGCCAGTGTGGGGCTCTTGATCCAAGGAATTGGATCTGCCTTCCCCTACCTTGGATCGAACCTAAAACTCTCCCAAGTTTAGCACTCTTCCATAAATATAATAATAATGTTGAATATCTTCTGAACAGATACAAAAAACCCATTAGCCTTTTCATTACCCCATTACATAAACTGGGAAGACTTGGTTAATACACTGGGATATTTTTAAAATCCAGAAATTGATTAACCCTCATACCAATATATAATCAGGCACTAATATCAGGATACCATCATTACAGCCTCTCCTCACTTAACGACGGAGTTCCAGTCTTAAGACCACGTAAAACGAATTCATCGCTAAGTGAGGAGCATATTATAATGGTAGTGGGTTTGTGTCAGCCATCTTTGATATTGTTTTAATGTCACCTTTGCACCATTTATAACATTTCTGGTATATTTTTAAATGTTTACACAGTTGTGTACTGTATATTGAAATAAACAGAATAGAGGAAATCAGCTCGTTGGTAAACGAGTACTTCACTAAGTGAGGTGAGGCTGTATTACTGAACTATACCTCAAGGACTGCACTGTATGACCCTTGTAGGTTTAGTGCTTCTTTTTTATTATAATAATATACCTCAAGGAAGCTTCCTTGATGGTGATAGGCCCTTGATCCAAGGAACTGGACCTTCCATCCTCTTCCTTGGATCAAGCCTGAATACCTCCTGGTCTCAGGTGCTGTATGACCCCTTACTGGTTGACTGCTCCCCATGAATGCAATAATAGAAATATAATCAAATTAAGCACTAATCCTCCCCATGAATGCAAAATAATTTTTTTTTTTTTTTAACAAACTAGCCATATCCCACCAAGGCAGGGTGACCAAAAAAGAAAAAACAAAAGTTTCTCCTTTTAAATTTCATAATATATACAGGAGATGGGGTTACTAGCCCCTTGCTCCCAGCATTTTAGTTGCCTCTTACAACACATGTGGCTTACGGAGGAAGAATTCTGTTCCATGGAGAAAATACAGAATTATTGTCACTATTTCAGTACTGAACAAATGTAAAAATACTACCATGACCAATACTATCAGCAAAAATTTCATTATCAATATCTATTAAGATTAAAACAATTTAACTTAAGAGCTAAAATGAGAATTAAAGCAGTTATTGACTATATTTCAAGCATTGTGGGATGCAATTGTTGTATGTGAATGTTATCCTCATTATTATTATAATCAAGGAGAAGTGCTAAACCCGTAGGATTATACAGCACCTGTGGGGGAGGGGGGGGGGGGGGATGATGGAAGGTATTCAGGCTTAATTCAGGGAACTGGAGCACAGATCCAGTTCCCTAGATCAAGAGCCCCTCACCAGAATCAAGAAACCTTCCTTGAGGGGAACATTTTCCTCAGGCCCAGCTGCTGTAGGTCAACACGCAAAGTAGTGATGTGTTCATGCAGCACTATGAGGACATACATTTAATTTTTTTTTTTTTTTCAACAAGTCGGCCGTTCCCCACAGAGGCAGGGTGACCCAAAAAGAAAATACTTTCATCATTCAACACTTTCACCTCACTCATACATAATCACTGTCTTTGCAGAGGCGCTCAGATACAACAGTTTGGAAGTCCCTCCAAACTGTCAATATCCCAGACTCCTCCTTTAAAGTGCAGGCATTATACTTCCCATTTCGAGGATAAGTCTGGCTAAATTTATAATACAGTGGACCCCCGGTTCGCGAAGTCATCGGTATCCGATAAATCCGGTATCCGAAGCATTATATCACAAAAAATTTGCCTCGGTTCCCGTTACAAAACCCAGTATGTGATACGATTCGTACAAGACGTGTCCACGTGTGGCCTGAACTGCCCCATGTGTGCCAGTGTTTACAAGCCAGCCAGTGTGCACACATCAAAGGATACATTCGGTACATTCCATATTATCCATATCACTGTTTTTGGTGCTTGTTTCTGCAAAATAAGTCACCATGGGCCCCAAGAAAGCTTCTAGTGCCAACCCATTGAGACCAAGGGTGCTAATGACTATTGAAATAAAGAAAGAGATAATTGCAAAGTATGAAAGTGGAGTGCGTGTGTCAGACCTGGTCAAGTTGTATAGTAAATCCTAATCAACCATCTCTACTATAGTGAGCAGGAAAATGGCAATCAAGGAAGCTGTTCTTGCAAAAGGTGCAACTGTGATTACAAAACAGCGATTCCCCTTCTAAACATTAAAAACTTCGACACTCTCCCCTCCTCCCATCCCATCAATCATCACCAGATCTTCATTAAAGGTAAGTGTCAATTATTCTATTGTGATTATTCTATTGTTATTATTGTTATTGTAATTATTCTATTGCATTAAACTTAATATTTCATGTGGTAAAAATTTTTTTTTCATACTTTTGGGTGTCTTGCACGGATTAATTTGATTTCCATTATTTATGGGGAAAATTGATTCTCTTTCCGATAATTTTGCTTTACGATGAGCTCTCAGGAACGGATTAATAACGTGAACTGGGGGTCCACTGTAACTGGTTTCCCTGAATCCCTTCATTAAATATTACCCTGCTCACACTCCAACAGCTTGTCAAGTCCCAAAAATCAGAAACCAGAAACATGAACAAAGTGATACCCATTTGCTTCAGTATCCTCATCAGGGTCTACTCCTTTTTCACTTGCAATAGTAAGGAGCAGGGTCAGATGTATACTTGCCTGCTAACTTTAATGTTTTTTTCTAAACTACACACAATGGTAGTGGCATTTATGGTCATGCCAACAAGTTCATCTAGCCATTCCTATAATGTGATGTGCATGCCCCCCCCCCCCCCCTCACTTGTTTGTAGGTTAGGAAACAGTCTATGGTGTAACTAATGGTTGCAGCCCCCTATACCTCACTTCAAACAAGCTGCATGAGTACAGTTGGGAGACTACTATGGTAGTGAGGCAGTGAAGAGATGTATTAGCTCTTCATAGAGGAATTGGTGGGACCAAGAAAAGAAGTAGGGTGTGTACAGAGCACCCCAACTGTAGGTTTTAATTACTACCAAGCTCAGCAAGGAAGGCATGCAAGAACAAGCAGCAAAATAAGGAAATGATCACTGACTATGTAGGACATTTACTTCTGTCCAATTGAATTCTGTACCACGGGTGGACAAATTTCAACTTGAGTGAGTGGATGATGTTGAAATTCTAATTTGTTTTTGGATGTCTGAATCATAGTCTGTGAAGTCTTGCTTTACAACTATGCAAGGGATGACAAAAGTTCCTCAGTATGAATTAAGCACTGAGTCCCTTCAATCACTGAAATCCTGCCAATGGTGCAAATATATACTATTAGGTTATCAACTTCGTCTGTATCAACGACTGACAAGAAGCTTGCACAAGTGATTGCCCAAATGCGATTCCAGGTGCTGAGGTCAATCAAGTTTCATAGTCACTTGACTTCCAGGACAGAGCACTGATGTCTCAATTATCTCAACATAAAATAGAGGAAAGGAGGGGAAGGGAGCATTTCCAAGCACAGCTCTGAGAATAAGGGAAACTGCTAGCTCACCCTGAACCATGATCAACTCTGATGCAACAGGTAGTGCTGCTGTTGCCTAGAAACCACCACTTTCCCTACCTGGTGTGCAACACCAAGATAGTACCTGTGCAATTGTCTTTTGGCTAATAGTGATAGATCACTAAAAATAATGCCAGGAGTCACCCACTTTTGGTTCCCACTCCTAAATCTGTAAGGTAAACTCCAGTAGCACATCCATCATCAGAGACTTTGGCAGATGATGACTCCCCTCATGTCTTGCAGGACAGTCACCTAACACATCATAAGATGATGCAGTTTCCATTGGTTGAGTAAATCGACAACCACAGCACTTCCAATGGAAGCTACATTAGAAGCAGCTGACAGTAAGTAGGGAAAAATCTCCCCAATAAGATCTAAAGGAGGAAGGGGTTGGGATATTTAGATTTTATCTGAGAAAGGAGAATAAAGATCCAATTTCATGAGTCAATAACCCGTTTACCATAGCAAGGAATTTTCCCTTTGAAGGGGCTGAAACCACATGTGCCTGAATCTGAGGGTAGGAAGAAAGCAAGGCCATGGCTGACAAGTACAGTGGACCCTCAACCAACGATATTAATCCGTTTCAGAGAGCTTATCGTTATACGAATTTATCATTAGTCGAATTAATTTTCCCCATAGGAAATAATGGAAATCCAATTAATCCGTTACAGACACCCGAAAGTATGAAAAAAAAAAAAAAAATTCACATGAAACATACATTTTCCTACACAGGAAAAGAAGGATACATGCACAATAAATACTGTACTAAATGAAGAATAAATGACATTTACCTTTATTGAAGATGTAGTGATGAGACACTTTTTCTTGAACACACTGGGATTTTTAGTGATACATGAGTAAGGTCTTCACTTTGCCATCCCCACTAGCATTACAACAAAACATGAGAGTTAGCCTGTCTTTCATAGGCTTGTGTCCTGGGAATGCCTTTTCCTCCTGAGTAATGTAGGTCCTGTTTGGCACTTTCTTCCAAAACAGGCCTGTTTTGTCACAATTGAACACTTGTTGGGGGACGAATTTTTCAGCTTCGCCATACCTTATCACACTGTGTATGCAACTACGATTCTTAAATCTCTCAAACCAACCTTTGCTGGCCTTAAATTCACCAATATGAGCACTAGTTCCAGGCATTTTTTCCTGTTCACCTGGGTGTTAGTCGGCTGGTGTGGGTCGCATCTTGAGGACAAGATTTAGGACCCCAATGGAAATTAGTCCTCGATGACACACTGATTTTTCATAGATTATCCTGGGTGGCTAACCCTCTGGGGTTAATTGTTTCTCGGTAATTGTTTCTCGTTAAGCCACACCAACAACAGTGTCTCCACATCTTCGAGTAGTACAGCTGACGGTGGTGCAGCAGCTGACCATGGTACAGCAGCAGAAGCAGCTGACCATGATACAGCAGCAGCAGCAGCAGCAGCTGACCATGGTGCAGCAGCAGCTGACAGTGGTGTAGCAGCAACTTACCATGGTACAGCAGCAGCTGACCGTGGTACAACAGCAGTAGCAGCAGCTGACCGTGGTGCAGCAGCAGCTGACCGTGGTACGGTAGCATTTCAATAGTATTTCTCATGCTTTTTACCACAGGGTTGCCACTAGAAGCTTTCTTTGGGCCCATGGTGGCTTATTTAGCAGTTACAAGCACTAAAAACAATGGAATATAAAATTTATCGAATGTATGCGTGCAACCATCTGCCCTGGCTTGTAAACAATGGCACACTAGCTGAGCTGAGGCACTCAGTTCAGACGGACAGACGGACGCGTTCAGGACGAATGACATTAGTCGAGTTTTTCATCATTGGTTGGGCCAAAAATTTTACGCTAAAACACTTTAGTCGATTTTATCATTAGATGATGCCTTCGTTGGTTGAAGGTCCACTGCATAAATGGTGTGTATGATGACTGTGCTTGGACTTCTAAAATTACAGGCAAAATCCACTGGGTAAATTGTACTTTTAACTCCTTAATTTTCAATGTTTATTGTAGTATATCTGTAAATTGTGTGTTCAGTACTATATAAGGTATACAGAAGAGCACTTTACTACATTTTTCAACATTATTTCAATATAATGGACACCTCATATTAGTCCATTATATCAAGGGTTTACTGTACCTTATTGCAAGCAGCTGATTTTCTTTTTTTTTTGAGAGCAAGAATTACTCTGATTTATAATGTTACTCCAAATTTATTATATGTAAAAAAATTCACACAATGTTTTGTCATTTCTATTTAATAAAGAAGCCATTTACTTCATTATCCTTGTATCATAATTTCATCCATATTATACATGGATAATGTCATGATACAGTGAGATAATTATAATATACAGCATATACAAGTGTATATATACATAAATATTTGTATATATGAAACATTTCTATATCATTACAGAAAAAATTTGTTCTGAAGCAAATAAAAATATATATAGTGATTTATAATTTTAAATGTGTGTATCCCCTAAACCAAATTGTTAAATATATATACTATATCCCTTAAAATCAAATTAATGTAAATTTTGCAATATGGCTATCTGAATTACTGTATGATATTGTTATTGGTTAAACTCATTTATTACATGTTTAATGCATTGTATTTTAGCATCATAAATGATTCTCAGCACACAAGTGTAAGACCAAAATAAAATGACAAAAAGAGATCTTTTGTTAAATCTAACAGAAGTTATAATAATGTATAGAAAAAATTCACATACGCAATATAAGTACCATATAGACTGATGTTGCAGTCACCCACCTAGCTGATAGAGAAATAATAATATACAAGTGCAAAAACAATGTACACAAATTTACAAATACCATTTATAACAAGCACACATGCTTATTTATGAATGGTAAAAATAAATACCTAATACAACATCTAATGATTGGCAATTCTTGTAACTTCTTTGATTACCAGCAGCATTAGCTTAAAGAGTTTTATTAATGAATAGTTAACTTAAAGCCATATATATAGCTATGGTAACCTAGATTTTCTCACAATCTACACAGGAATTTCAAATTTAACGTCAATATTTGCAGATTTTGCTAAGGTAATAATGTTTGAAAGTTTGACTACCATCTTTGCAGCATCATCAAGATTGTCACAGGGAAGCATTCTGAGGTTGGACATAGCCATAAGTGCTTTTGCATCATCTACATTGGTGCCCTGAAATAAAAACAAATACATAAGAACGAAGGAACACTGCAGAAGGCCTACTGGCCCATGCGAGGCAGGTCCAAGTCTCCTACCGGCTTAAGCCAATGCACCCAACCTAGTCAGGTCAGGTCACATTGACTTAAGGGAGGAACACGGCAACCGACCTGGTAGCACAAGCTATCAGGTCCAACTCACACCCACCCACATCACTCATGTATTTATCCAACCTATTTTTAAAGCTACACAACGTTTTGGCTTCTATAACTGTACTCGGGAGTTTGTTCCACTCATCCACAACTCTATTACCAAACCAGTACTTTCCTATATCCTTCCTGAATCTGAATTTTTCCAACTTAAAACCATTGCTGCGAGTCCTGTCTAGGCTAGATATTTTCAGCACACTATTTACATCCCCTTTATTTATTCCTGTCTTCCATTTATACACCTCAATCATATCCCCCCTAATTCTACGTCTTTCTAGAGAGTGTAGATTCAGGGCCTTTAGTCTATCCTCATAGGGAAGGTTTCTGATACATGGGATCAACTTTGTCATCCTCCTTTGTACATTTTCCAGAGAATTTATATCCATCCTGTAATACGGTGACCAAAACTGTGCAGCATAATCTAAATGAGGCCTAACCAAGGATGTATAGAGTTGAAGAACAACCTGAGGACTCCTATTATTTATGCTTCTTGATATGAATCCAAGGATTCTATTAGCTTTATTGTGAACACTTATGCACTGTTGTCTTGGTTTCAGATTACTGCTAACCAGAACTCCTAAATCTTTTTCGCAATCCGTAATATTAAGATCTACATTATTTAGTTTATATGTGGCATGGTTATTGTCCTGTCCAACATTTAGAACTTTGCATTTGTCTATATTAAACTGCATCTGCCACTTCTCCGACCACTGCATCAGTCTATTCAAATCTTCCTGGAGTGCTCGAATGTCCTCGTCAGAATGAATTCGACGGCCTATTTTGGTGTCATCGGCAAACTTGCCGATGTCGCTCTTTATGCCCTCATCTATGTCGTTTATGTAGATTGTGAACAGCAGGGGGCCCAACACTGACCCCTGTGGAACACCGCTCGGAACGATTCCCCACTCTGATTTCTCCCCATTTATGCAAACTCTCTGCTGCCTATTTGTCAACCATGCCTCTATCCAGGAAAAAATTTCTCCTCCTATTCCATGTACTTTAATTTTCCTCAATAGTCTCTGATGTGGGACCCTGTCAAAAGCCTTACTGAAGTCCATATACACAATATCATATTCATTACCATGATCTACCTCCTCAAATACCTTAGTGAAAAAAGTTAATAAATTCGTAAGGCAGAAACGCCCTTTTGTAAAACCATGCTGAGATTCGTTGATTAATTTATGCTTTTCAAGGTGGCTACGAACTGCCTCGGCAATTATTGATTCCATAAATTTTCCCACTATGGAGGTTAGGCTTATTGGTCTATAGTTCGGAGCTAAGGACCTGTCACCTATTTTGAAAATAGGTATCACATTTGCCATTTTCCACTTATCTGGCACCATGCCAGTTTGTAGTGATATGTTGAAAAGATTAGCCAAAGGTGTGCTAAGCTCCTCTTTACATTCCTTTAGAACCCTTGCATACAGTTCATCAGGGCCTGGGGATTTGTTAGGTTTTAATTTATCTATTTGCCTAAGGACCATGTCACTTGTGACCCTAATCGTGCACAGTTTATTATCGTCCTGTTTTACATAATTTATCATTACTGGAATATCGCTGGTATCCTCCTGTGTAAAAACTGAGAGGAAGTATGTGTTAAAAATTCTACACATTTCCTTATCACTGTCAGTGAGCTGACCCGAGGAACTTTTGAGTGGGCCTATCTTGTCCCTGATCTTACTTCTGTATACCTGAAAGAATCCTTTTGGGTTAGTCTTCGATTCTCTTGCAACTTTAACCTCATAATCTCTTTTTGCTTTTCTAATTCCCTTTTTTTATTTCTCTCTTTAACTGAATATATCGATTTCTTAATTGCCCCCCTCTCTTTTGATTTGCCTATATATGCCTCTCTTTTGACCAATCAGATATTTTAATCTATTGTTCATCCATTTAGGATCATTTTTGTTTGATCTGATTTCCCTATTTGGAACATAATTTGACTGAGCAGCTAGAACTATGCCCTGGAAAGCATCATATCGGCAACCATCACCACCTACCTGACCCTTAGTCAGGTCATTCCAGTTCAGCCCACCTAAGTAATTTTTCAGTCCTATGAAATCAGCCAAGCGAAAGTCAGGGACGGAGACTTGATTGCCGTTATTAGGGAAATTCCATGATATATTAAAACTGAGTGATTTGTGATCACTTTCCCCAAGCTCATCATTAACCTCAAGATTATTAATTAGTGTTTCCCTACTGGCAAGAACCAAGTCAAGGAGGTTATTTCCCCTAGTAGGCTCTGTCACAAACTGTTTTAAAAAACAATCCTGGATCGTATCAAGAAAGTCACCTGACTCTAAATTTCCTGTCAAATTGCTCCAGTCAATCTGTCTATAGTTGAAATCTCCCATTAGCACAACATTTTCGTATGTAGATGCCTTACGAATTTCGTCCCATAGAAGTTTACTGCACTCCCTATCAAGATTTGGGGCCCTGTAAATCACACCCAAAATTAGTTTTTCTCGGCCCTCGAGAAGCTGTAACCAAACAGATTCAGTGGCTGACGCTTCTAATTTAATATCTTGTCTAACACAACAATTTAAATTGTCTCTGACATACATCGCTACTCCACCACCTTTCCTGTTGACCCTGTCAGTGTGGTCAACAGGAAAGGTGGTGGAGTAGCGATGTATGTCAGAGACATACATGGTGATGATAAATAACCTGAAATAAATTTTAAATTATAGAAACTACAAAATATAAAACTCTTCAAACTGGAAAGTGTCTAATGTGTATATTCAGTGAAAACACATGAGTACAACACACTTGTACCAGGTTGAATGAAAGAAGTTATGGCCTTAGTTGGGTGACCTACCTTTGTGATTTATAATAAAAAATATGTACAGTACATTTCTCTCTCAAACACACAGATGAACCTCTACATTTGCTGATATATGAATCAAGCAATCAGTCAACACATGATGAAGGCAATGTTAATTACAAATGAAAACTGTCCATCTTGGATTTGGTGTTTACAAAAGGAAAAAAAATCTGGCTCGAATCTAAATGGAAAAAAAAAAAAAGAGTATAAACTACTGCACATAACATTATGACAATTATTACATTCTAAAAAAGTGCCACCTGAATGGGTCATTCTGCTGGAATGAGATATATAAAATAAATATTAATAAAATAGACCAGACCACACAGAAAAAATGTAGTAGAATCCATAATTACAAACACCCCGTTTTAATCAGATATGCAGTCTCAAACTAGGGATGGGATGATACCAAATGTTTTGCCAATACTAATATTCAATTTTAGGCCAATACCATTTTTTTTTTTTTTAACAAGTCGGCCATCTCCCACCGAGGCAGGGTGACCCAAAAAGAAAATACTTTCATCATTCAACACTTTCACCTCACTCACACATAATCACTGTTTTTGCAGAGGTGCTCAGAACACAACAGTTTAGAAGCATATACGTATAAAGATACACAACATATCCCTCCAAACTGCTAATATCCTTAATCCCTCCTTTAGAGTGCAGGCATTGTACTTCCCATTTCCAGGACTCAAGTCTGGCTATACAAAAATAACCAATACCATTATCATCAAAATTAGCCAATGCCATTACTGTCAGAATTAGCCAATACTCACTATCTGATATTCCATTACAGGCTCAGACTGAGACCATCAAAATTAAGCGATATCCACTGATACCAATATTTTGGCACACTCCTACTCAAAACATATCCTGTATACAGTATAATTTGTTAATTTAATTAACAACATACAGTACAGCACTCATATGAACTTGTTTCCACTCCTCCCTATCTATCCCTTTTCATCCCACTTTCTTCTTTCCCATTTCCTCTCCTTTATCCATTTCCTAACCTCCCTCTTGTCCTTTCTCTATAACCATCTTGCATTTCCTAACTCTTCATTCTCACCCTCCCATCATATCCGACAACTCTCTTTAAGTGCATTTTTCACCCTTTTCCTCACTGTTATAGCTGAGTGTGGTGCAGGAAAACTGTGGTGAGAAGTGTAGGCTCAGGCAACAGCAAAACTGCCTTCCACTCTCCCAACCCCTCCCTCTTACTGAATGACACTCTTTACATACTATGTATATGTTTTCCACCTTCTCACTGCTATGGTGAGGTATTAGGTGCCTGGTCATACTGAGTGGGAAGTACGCAGAAAAGGTAAATACTGTGGTTGCTACATATAAAAGGGTAAGTTAATAAATGATCATCTACCAAACAAATGCAAGGCCATCTCACATACATACAGTGAATATGCACAAAAAATCAATGCACATGGTAGAAAAATTATAATTCATTTTGACAAAATTTTAATTATAAACCCTACAATTCTCTACCAATGTCCACCCAGCAAATATGAGTCTTCATACATGCTTAAAATAAATATGCACAAAATGAACACACTGTACAGTTCTGTACATTTGATGAAAAATTTAATTTTCTTTCACGTTAGCCATCGAAAAATCATTATTAAATCTACAGTTCTTGACCAATGTCTACCAAACAAATACATACAAGTTCTGCTGCAGCACATGAACGAATTGATTCTGCAAAGAACATTAAAGCATTTGGCGAAAAAAAAGAGAAAAATGTAAAACGGCTTCAACAAAATTTTAATTGAAAGTTAAGACACTTGTACAACATCTGGTTATCTTTATTGTAAACGTTTTGCCATCCCGTGGTTTTATCAATACAAATTCTTGGACATAATTAGAAAACAGAAGAACTATATACAAAAGATGAGGTAATCAGTCCCTCAGCCTTTTGTATATAGTTCTTCTGTTTTCTAATTATGTCCAAGAATTTGTATTGATAAAGCCACTGGATGGCGAAACGTTTACAATAAAGATAACCAGATGTTGTACAAGTGTCTTAACTTTCATCTTGTCGGTATTGTATACCTGTCTTGCACAAAATTTTAATTAAATAAATGCCCTCCAAATATTCATAAAATATAAATGCAATAAGTGAAAAAATAAACTAATTATTGAAAAATTATTTCTGCTGAAATGTTTTCAAAATTCACATACGTAGATTTTAGTTCACAAAAAATTAATTAGCTCCAAAGTGCCATTTTTAAGTGCACATGTTTATAACTCTGAGGATTCTAAGTCAGGAACTTACTGATTTATTTTCTCTAAGGTCATGAAACCTCTCTTCCCTTGCATTATGTTTATGGACTTTCCTCAACTTATTTTATAGCCTAAAAACTCATAGCTTTCAGTTTCTTTGAATGCATAATACTTGTTAAAAATGGCATTTTCATGTGAAAAGTGTGTTTAGAATAGCAAACAATGCTTTTTACCTGAAGTCGTACAACAATGGGAATCCCTAGACTAAGTTCTTCTGCTGCTGCAATAATACCCTGTGCAATGACATCACATCGCATAATACCACCAAAAATGTTCACCATTATCGCGTGAATCTGAAATAAAAAAATTAAATAATACTCTTCTGTTTATGATAAAGCTTCAGTTATGATTACTGTCTATGTTTGTTGACATACATGTACACGTTTATTTATACACACTCATCTGAGTTTTCTTTGATTTTATCTTAATAGTTCTTGGTCTTATTACTTTTCCTTTTATATCCATGGGGAAGTGGAATAAGAATCTTTCCTCCGTAAGCCATGCGTGTTGTAAAAGTCAACTAAAATGCCGGGAACAATGGGCTAGTAACCCCTTTTCCTGTAAAGATTACTAAAAAGAATAAGAAGAAGAAAATTGTCAAAGTGGGAAGTCTGAATGTGCGTGGATGTTGTGCAAATGATAAGAAAGAGATGATTGTGGATGTTATGAATGAGAAGAAACTGGATGTCCTGGCTTTAAGTGAAACAAAGCTGAAGGGGGTGGGAGAGTTTCAATGGAGAGGAATAAATGGGATTAGGTCAGGGGTTTCAAATAGAGTTAGAGCTAAAGAAGGAGTAGCAATAATGTTGAAGGATAAGCTATGGCAGGAAAAGAGGGACTACAAATGTATAAATTCAAGGATTATGTGGAGTAAAATAAAGATTGGATGTGAAAAGTGGGTTATAGTAAGCGTGTATGCACCTGGAGAAGAGAGAAGTGTAGAGGAGAGAGAGAGATTCTGGGAAATGTTGAGTGAATGCGTGGGGAGTTTTGAATCAAGTGTGAGAGTAATGGTGGTTGGGGATTTCAATGCTAAAGTGGGTAAAAATGTTATGGAGGGAGTAGTAGGTAATTTTGGGGTGCCAGGGGTAAATGTAAATGGGGAGCCTTTAATTGAGCTATGTGTAGAAAGAAATTTGGTAATAAGTAATACATATTTTATGAAAAAGAGGATAAATAAATATACAAGGTATGATGTAGCACGTAATGAAAGTAGTTTGTTAGATTATGTATTGGTGGATAAAAGGTTGATGGGTAGGCTCCAGGATGTACATGTTTATAGAGGGGCAACTGATATATCGGATCATTATTTAGTTGTAGCTACAGTTAGAGTAAGAGGTAGATGGGAAAAGAGGAAGGTGGCAACAACAAGTAAGAGGGAGGTGAAAGTGTATAAACTAAGGGAGGAGGAAGTTCGGGCGAGATATAAGCGACTATTGGCAGAAAGGTGGGCTAGTGCAAAGATGAGTAGTGGGGGGGTTGAAGAGGGTTGGAATAGTTTTAAAAATGCAGTATTAGAATGTGGGGCAGAAGTTTGTGGTTATAGGAGGGTGGGGGCAGGAGGAAAGAGGAGTGATTGGTGGAATGATGAAGTAAAGGGTGTGATAAAAGAGAAAAAGGTAGCTTACGAGAGGTTTTTACAAAGCAGAAGTGTTATAAGAAGAGCAGAGTATATGGAGAGTAAAAGAAAGGTGAAGAGAGTGGTGAGAGAGTGCAAAAGGAGAGCAGATGAAAGAGTGGGAGAGGCACTGTCAAGAAATTTTAATGAAAATAAGAAAAAATTTTGGAGTGAGTTAAACAAGTTAAGAAAGCCTAGGGAAAGTATGGATTTGTCAGTTAAAAACAGAGTAGGGGAGTTAGTAGATGGGGAGAGGGAGGTATTAGGTAGATGGCGAGAATATTTTGAGGAACTTTTAAATGTTAAGGAAGAAAGGGAGGCGGTAATTTCATGCACTGGCCAGGGAGGTATACCATCTTTTAGGAGTGAAGAAGAGCAGACTGTAAGTGTGGTGGAGGTACGTGAGGCATTACGTAGAATGAAAGGGGGTAAAGCAGCTGGAACTGATGGGATCATGACAGAAATGTTAAAAGCAGGGGGGGATATAGTGTTGGAGTGGTTGGTACTTTTGTTTAACAAATGTATGAAAGAGGGGAAGGTACCTAGGGATTGGCGGAGAGCATGTATAGTCCCTTTATATAAAGGGAAAGGGGACAAAAGAGATTGTAAAAATTATAGAGGAATAAGTTTACTGAGTATACCAGGAAAAGTATACGGTAGGGTTATAATTGAAAGAATTAGAGGTAAGACAGAATGTAGAATTGCGGACGAACAAGGAGGTTTCAGAGTGGGTAGGGGATGTGTAGATCAAGTGTTTACATTGAAGCATATATGTGAACAGTATTTAGATAAAGGTAGGGAAGTTTTTATTGCATTTATGGATTTAGAAAAGGCATATGATAGAGTGGATAGAGGAGCAATGTGGCAGATGTTGCAAGTTTATGGAATAGGTGGTAAGTTACTAAATGCTGTAAAGAGCTTTTATGAGGATAGTGAGGCCCAGGTTAGGGTGTGTAGAAGAGAGGGAGAATACTTCCCGGTAAAAGTAGGTCTTAGACAGGGATGTGTAATGTCACCATGGTTGTTTAATATATTTATAGATGGGGTTGTAAAAGAAGTAAATGCTAGGGTGTTCGGGAGAGGGGTGGGATTAAATTATGGGGAATCAAATTCAAAATGGGAATTGACACAGTTACTTTTTGCTGATGATACTGTGCTTATGGGAGATTCTAAAGAAAAATTGCAAAGGTTAGTGGATGAGTTTGAGAATGTGTGTAAAGGTAGAAAGTTGAAAGTGAACATAGAAAAGAGTAAGGTGATGAGGGTATCAAATGATTTAGATAAAGAAAAATTGGATATCAAATTGGGGAGGAGGAGTATGGAAGAAGTGAATGTTTTCAGATACTTGGGAGTTGACGTGTCAGCGGATGGATTTATGAAGGATGAGGTGAATCATAGAATTGATGAGGGAAAAAAGGTGAGTGGTGCGTTGAGGTATATGTGGAGTCAAAAAACGTTATCTATGGAGGCAAAGAAGGGAATGTATGAAAGTATAGTAGTACCAACACTCTTATATGGATGTGAAGCTTGGGTGGTAAATGCAGCAGCGAGGAGACGGAGGCAGTGGAGATGTCCTGTCTAAGGGCAATGTGCGGTGTAAATATTATGCAGAAAATTCGGAGTGTGGAAATTAGGAGAAGGTGTGGAGTTAATAAAAGCATTAGTCAGAGGGCAGAAGAGGGGTTGTTGAGGTGGTTTGGTCATTTAGAGAGAATGAATCAAAGTAGAATGACATGGAAAGCATATAAATCTATAGGGGAAGGAAAGAGGGGTAGGGGTCGTCCTCGAAAGGGTTGGAAAGAGGGGGTAAAGGAGGTTTTGTGGGTGAGGGGCTTGGACTTCCAGCAAGCGTGCATGAGCGTGTTAGATAGGAGTGAATGGAGACGAATGATACTTGGGACCTGACGATCTGTTGGAGTGTGAGCAGGGTAATATTTAGTGAAGGGATTCAGGGAAACCGGTTATTTTCATATAGTCGGACTTGAGTCCTGGAAATGGGAAGTACAATGCCTGCACTTTAAAGGAGGGGTTTGGGATATTGGCAGTTTGGAGGGATATGTTGTGTATCTCTATACGTATATGCTTCTAAACTGTTATATTCTGAGCACCTCTGCAAAAGCAGTGATAATGTGTGAGTGTGGTGAAAGTGTTGAATGATGATGAAAGTATTTTCTTTTTGGGGATTTTCTTTCTTTTTTGTGGGTCACCCTGCCTCGGTGGGAGACGACCGACTTGTTGAAAAAAAAAAAAAAAAAAAAAAAAAAAAAATATATATATATATATATATATATATATATATATATATATATATATACATTATACATGTATATATATATATATACATATACATATACATATACATATACATATACATATACATATACATATACATACAGTGGACCCCCGGTTAACGAACTTTTTTCATTCCAGAAGTATGTTCAGGTGCCAGTACTGACCGAATTTTTTCCCATAAGGAATATTGTGAAGTAGATTAGTCCATTTCAGACCCCCAAACATACACGTACAAACGCACTTACATAAATGGTCGCATTTGGAGGTGATCGTTAAGCGGGGGTCCACTGTATATATATATATATATATATATATATATTTTTTTTTTTTTATTTTTATTTATTATCACACCGGCCGATTCCCACCAAGGCAGGGTGGCCCGAAAAAGAAAAACTTTCACCATCATTCACTCCATCACTGTCTTGCCAGAAGGGTGCTTTACACTACAGTTTTTAAACTGCAACATTAACACCCCTCCTTCAGAGTGCAGGCACTGTACTTCCCATCTCCAGGACTCAAGTCCGGCCTGCCGGTTTCCCTGAATCTCTTCATAAATGTTACTTTGCTCACACTCCAACAGCACGTCAAGTATTAAAAACCATTTGTCTCCATTCACTCCTATCAAACACGCTCACGCATGCCTGCTGGAAGTCCAAGCCCCTTGCACACAAAACCTCCTTTACCCCCTCCCTCCAACCCTTCCTAGGCCGACCCCTACCCCGCCTTCCTTCCACTACAGACTGATACACTCTTGAAGTCATTCTGTTTCGCTCCATTCTCTCTACATGTCCGAACCACCTCAACAACCCTTCCTCAGCCCTCTGGACAACAGTTTTGGTAATCCCGCACCTCCTCCTAACTTCCAAACTACGAATTCTCTGCATTATATTCACACCACACATTGCCCTCAGACATGACATCTCCACTGCCTCCAGCCTTCTCCTCGCTGCAACATTCATCACCCACGCTTCACACCCATATAAGAGCGTTGGTAAAACTATACTCTCATACATTCCCCTCTTTGCCTCCAAGGACAAAGTTCTTTGTCTCCACAGACTCCTAAGTGCACCACTCACTCTTTTTCCCTCATCAATTCTATGATTCACCTCATCTTTCATAGACCCATCCGCTGACACGTCCACTCCCAAATATCTGAATACGTTCACCTCCTCCATACTCTCTCCCTCCAATCTGATATTCAATCTTTCATCACCTAATCTTTTTGTTATCCTCATAACCTTACTCTTTCCTGTATTCACCTTTAATTTTCTTCTTTTGCACACCCTACCAAATTTATCCACCACTCTCTGCAACTTCTCTTCAGAATCTCCCAAGAGCACAGTGTCATCAGCAAAGAGCAGCTGTGACAACTCCCACTTTGTGTGTGATTCTTTATCTTTTAACTCCACGCCTCTTGCCAAGACCCTCGCATTTACTTCTCTTATAACCCCATCTATAAATATATTAAACAACCACGGTGACATCACACATCCTTGTCTAAGGCCTACTTTTACTGGGAAAAAATTTCCCTCTTTCCTACATACTCTAACTTGAGCCTCACTATCCTCGTAAAAACTCTTCACTGCTTTCAGTAACCTACCTCCTACACCATACACTTGCAACATCTGCCACATTGCCCCCCTATCCACCCTGTCATACGCCTTTTCCAAATCCATAAATGCCACAAAGACCTCTTTAGCCTTATCTAAATACTGTTCACTTATATGTTTCCCTGTAAACACCTGGTCCACACACCCCCTACCTTTCCTAAAGCCTCCTTGTTCATCTGCTATCCTATTCTCCGTCTTACTCTTAATTCTTTCAATTATAACTCTACCATACACTTTACCAGGTACACTCAACAAACTTATCCCCCTATAATTTTTGCACTCTCTTTTATCCCCTTTGCCTTTATACAAAGGAACTATGCATGCTCTCTGCCAATCCCTAGGTACCTTACCCTCTTCCATACATTTATTAAATAATTGCACCAACCACTCCAAAACTATATCCCCACCTGCTTTTAACATTTCTATCTTTATCCCATCAATCCCGGCTGCCTTACCCCCTTTCATTTTACCTACTGCCTCACGAACTTCCCCCACACTCACAACTGGCTCTTCCTCACTCCTACAAGATGTTATTCCTCCTTGCCCTATACACGAAATCACAGCTTCCCTATCTTCATCAACATTTAACAATTCCTCAAAATATTCCTTCCATCTTCCCAATACCTCTAACTCTCCATTTAATAACTCTCCTCTCCTATTTTTAACTGACAAATCCATTTGTTCTCTAGGCTTTCTTAACTTGTTAATCTCACTCCAAAACTTTTTCTTATTTTCAACAAAATTTGTTGATAACATCTCACCCACTCTCTCATTTGCTCTCTTTTTACATTGCTTCACCACTCTCTTAACTTCTCTCTTTTTCTCCATATACTCTTCCCTCCTTGCATCACTTCTACTTTGTAAAAACTTCTCATATGCTAACTTTTTCTCCCTTACTACTCTCTTTACATCATCATTCCACCAATCGCTCCTCTTTCCTCCTGCACCCACTTTCCTGTAACCATATATATATATATATATATATATATTTCTTTCAACACACCGGCCGTATCCCACCGAGGCGGGGTGGCCCAAAAGGAAAAACGAAAGTTTCTCCTTTTACATTTAGTAATATATACAGGAGAAGAGGTTACTAGCCCCTTGCTCCCGGCATTTTAGTCGCCTCTTACAACACGCATGGCTTACGGAGGAAGAATTCTGTTCCACTTCCCCATGGAGATAAGAGGAAATAAACAAGAATAAGAACTAGAAAGAAAATAGAAGAAAACCCAGAGGGGTGTGTATATATGTGCTTGTACATGTATGTGTAGTGTGACCTAAGTGTAAGTAGAAGTAGCAAGACGTACCTGAAATCTTGCATGTTCATGAGACAGAAAAAAGGACACCAGCAATCCTACCATCATGTAAAACAATTACAGGCTTTCGTTTTACACTCACTTGGCAGGACGGTAGTACCTCCCTGGGCAGTTGCTGTCTACCAACCTACTACCTAGAATAAATAAATATATATATATATATATATATATATATATATATATATATATATATATATATATATATATATATATATATATATATATATATATATATATATATATATATATATATATATATATATATATATATATATATATATATATATATATATATATATATATATTATATAATATATATATATATATTATAAATATATATATATAATTTTTTTTTTTTTTTTTTTTTTCAACAAGTCGGCCGTCTCCCACCGAGGCAGGGTGACCCAAAAAAAGAAAGAAAATCCCCAAAAAGAAAATACTTTCATCATCATTCAACACTTTCACCACACTCGCACATTATCACTGTTTTTGCAGAGGTGCTCAGAATACAACAGTCTAGAAGCATACACATATAAAGATACACAACATATCCCTCCAAACTGCCAATATCCCAAACCCCTCCTTTAAAGTGCAGGCATTGTACTTCCCATTTCCAGGACTCAAGTCCGACTATATGAAAATAACCGGTTTCCCTGAATCCCTTCACTAAATATTACCCTGCTCACACTCCAACAGATCGTCAGGTCCCAAGTACCATTCGTCTCCATTCACTCCTATCTAACACGCTCACGCACGCTTGCTGGAAGTCCAAGCCCCTTACCCACAAAACCTCCTTTACCCCCTCTCTCCAACCCTTTCGAGGACGACCCCTACCCCGCCTTCCTTCCCCTATAGATTTATATGCTTTCCATGTCATTCTACTTTGATCCATTCTCTCTAAATGACCAAACCACCTCAACAACCCCTCTTCTGCCCTCTGACTAATACTTTTATTAACTCCACACCTTCTCCTAATTTCCACACTCCGAATTTTCTGCATAATATTTACACCACACATTGCCCTTAAACAGGACATCTCCACTGCCTCCAACCGTCTCCTCGATGCTGCATTTACCACCCAAGCTTCAAACCCATATAAGAGTGTTGGTACTACTATACTTTCATGCATTCCCTTCTTTGCCTCCATAGATAACGTTTTTTGACTCCACATATACCTCAACGCACCACTCACCTTTTTTCCCTCATCAATTCTATGATTAACCTCATCCTTCATAAATCCATCCGCCGACACGTCAACTCCCAAGTATCTGAAAACATTCACTTCTTCCATACTCCTCCTCCCCAATTTGATATCCAGTTTTTCTTTATCTAAATCATTTGACACCCTCATCACCTTACTCTTTTCTATGTTCACTTTCAACTTTCTACCTTTACACACATTCCCAAACTCATCCACTAACCTTTGCAATTTTTCTTTAGAATCTCCCATAAGCACAGTATCATCAGCAAAAAGTAACTGTGTCAATTCCCATTTTGAATTTGATTCCCCATAATTTAATCCCACCCCTCTCCCAAACACCCTAGCATTTACTTCCTTTACAACCCCATCTATAAATATATTAAACAACCATGGTGACATTACACATCCCTGTCTAAGACCTACTTTTACCGGGAAGTAGTCTCCCTCTCTTCTACACACCCTAACCTGAGCCTCACTATCCTCATAAAAACTCTTTACAGCATTTAATAACTTACCACCTATTCCATATACTTGCAACATCTGCCACATTGCTCCTCTATCCACTCTATCATATGCCTTTTCTAAATCCATAAATGCAATAAAAACTTCCCTATCTTTATCTAAATACTGTTCACATATATGCTTCAATGTAAACACCTGATCTACACATCCCCTACCCACTCTAAAACCTCCTTGCTCATCCGCAATCCTACATTCTGTCTTACCTCTAATTCTTTCAATTATAACCCTACCGTACACTTTTCCTGGTATACTCAGTAAGCTTATTCCTCTATAATTTTTACAGTCTCTTTTGTCCCCTTTCCCTTTATATAAAGGGACTATACATGCTCTCTGCCAATCCCTAGGTACCTTCCCCTCTTTCATACATTTATTAAACAAAAGTACCAACCACTCCAACACTATATCCCCCCCTGCTTTTAACATTTCTGTCATGATCCCATCAGTTCCAGCTGCTTTACCCCCTTTCATTTTACGTAATGCCTCACGTACCTCCCCCACACTTACATTCTGCTCTTCTTCACTCCTAAAAGATGGTATACCTCCCTGACCAGTGCATGAAATTACTGCCTCTGTTTCTTCCTTAACATTTAAAAGTTCCTCAAAATATTCTCGCCATCTACCCAATACCTCCATCTCCCCATCTACTAACTCCCCTACTCTGTTTTTAACTGACAAATCCATATTTTCCCTAGGCTTTCTTAACTTGTTTAACTCACTCCAAAATTTTTTCTTATTTTCATTAAAATTTCTTGACAGTGCCTCTCCCACTCTATCATCTGCTCTCCCTTTGCACTCTCTCACCACTCTCTTTACCTTTCTTTTACTCTCCATATACTCTGCTCTTCTTATAACACTTCTGCTTTGTAAAAACCTCTCATAAGCTACCTTTTTCTCTTTTATCACACCCTTTACTTCATCATTCCACCATATATATATATATTGAATCAAGTGTGAGAGTAATGGTGGTTGAAGATTTCAATGCTAAAGTGGGTAAAAATGTTATGGAGGGAGTAGTAGGTAAATTTGGGGTGCCAGGGGTAAATGTAAATGGGGAGCCTTAAATTGAGCTATGTGTAGAAAGAGATTTGGTAATAAGTAATACATATTTTATGAAAAAGAGGATAAATAAATATACAAGGTATGATGTAGCACGTAATGAAAGTAGTATATTAGATTATGTATTGGTGGATAAAAGGTTGATGGCTAGGCTCCAGGATGTACATGTTTATAAAGGGGCAACTGATATATCGGATCATTATTTAGTTGTAGCTACAGTTAGAGTAGGAGGTAGATGGGAAAAGAGGAAGGTGGCAACAACAAGTAAGAGGGAGGTGAAAGTGTATAAACTAAGGGAGGAGGAAGTTCGGGCGAGATATAAGCGACTGTTAGCAGAAAGGTGGGCTAGTGCAAAGATGAGTAGTGGGGATGGGGGGTTGAAGAGGGATGGAATAGTTTTAAAAATGCAGTATTAGAATGTGGGGCAGAAGTTTGTGGTTATAGGAGGGTGGGGGCAGAAGGAAAGAGGAGTGATTGGTGGAATGATGAAGTAAAGGGTGTGATAAAAGAGAAAAAGGTAGCTTATGAGAGGTTTTTACAAAGCAGAAGTGTTATAAGAAGAGCAGAGTATATGGAGAGTAAAAGAAAGGTAGAGAGAGTGGTGAGAGAGTGCAAAAGGAGAGCAGATGATAGTGGGAGAGGCACTGTCAAGAAATTTTAATGAAAATAAGAAAAAATTTTGGAGTGAGTTAAACAAGTTAAGAAAGCCTAGGGAAAATATGGATTTGTCAGTTAAAAACAGAGTAGGGGAGTTAGTAGATGGGGAGATGGAGGTATTGGGTAGATGGCGAGAATATTTTGAGGAACTTTTAAATGTTAAGGAAGAAACAGAGGCAGTAATTTCATGCACTGGTCAGGGAGGTATACCATCTTTTAGGAGTGAAGAAGAGCAGAATGTAAGTGTGGGGGAGGTACGTGAGGCATTACGTAAAATGAAAGGGGGTAAAGCAGCTGGAACTGATGGGATCATGACAGAAATGTTAAAAGCAGGGGGGGATATAGTGTTGGAGTGGTTGGTACTTTTGTTTAATAAATGTATGAAAGAGGGGAAAGTACCTAGGGATTGGCAGAGAGCATGTATAGTCCCTTCATATAAAGGGAAAGGGAACAAAAGAGACTGTAAAAATTATAGAGGAATAAGTTTACTGAGTATACCAGGAAAAGTGTACGGTAGGGTTATAATTGAAAGAATTAGAGGTAAGACAGAATGTAGGATTGCGGATGAGCAAGGAGCTTTCAGAGTGGGTAGGGGATGTGTAGATCAAGTGTTTACATTGAAGCATATATGTGAACAGTATTTAGATAAAAGTAGGGAAGTTTTTATTGCATTTATGGATTTAGAAAAGGCATATGATAGAGTGGATAGAGGAGCAATGTGGCAGATGTTGCAAGTATATGGAACAGGTGGTAAGTTATTAAATGCTGTAAAGAGTTTTTATGAGGATAGTGAGGCTCAGGTTAGGGTGTGTAGAAGAGAGGGAGACTACTTCCCGGTAAAAGTAGGTCTTAGACAGGGATGTGTAATGTCATCATGGTTGCTTAATATATTTATAGATGGGGTTGTAAAGGAAGTAAATGCTAGGGTGTTCGGGAGAGGGGTGGGATTAAATTTTGGGGAATCAAATTCAAAATGGGAATTGACACAGTTACTTTTTGCTGATGATACTGTGCTTATGGGAGATTCTAAAGAAAAATTGCAAAGGTTAGTGGATGAGTTTGGGAATGTGTGTAAAGGTAGAAAGTTGAAAGTGAACATAGAAAAGAGTAAGGTGATGAGGGTGTCAAATGATTTAGATAAAGAAAAATTGGATATCAAATTGGGGAGGAGGAGTATGGGAGAAGTGAATGTTTTCAGATACTTGGGAGTTGACGTGTCGGCGGATGGATTTATGAAGGATGAGGTTAATCATAGAACTGATGAGGGAAAAAGGTGAGTGGTGCGTTGAGGTATATGTGGAGTCAAAAAACGTTATCTATGGAAGCAAAGAAGGGAATGTATGAAAGTATAGTAGTACCAACACTCTTATATGGGTGTGAAGCTTGGGTGGTAAATGCAGCAGCGAGGAGACGGTTGGAGGCAGTGGAGATGTCCTGTTTAAGGGCAATGTGTGATGTAAATATTATGCAGAAAATTCGGAGTGTGGAAATTAGGAAAAGGTGTGGAGTTAATAAAAGTATTAGTCAGAGGGCAGAAGAGGGGTTGTTGAGGTGGTTTGGTCATTTAGAGAGAATGGATCAAAGTAGAATGACATGGAAAGCATATAAATCTATAGGGGAAGGAAGGCGGGGTAGGGGTCGTCCTCAAAAGGGTTGGAGAGAGGGGGTAAAGGAGGTTTTGTGGGCAAGGGACTTGGACTTCCAGCAAGCGTGCGTGAGTGTGTTAGATAGGAGTGAATGGAGACGAATGGTACTTGGGACCTGACGATTTGTTGGAGTGTGAGCAGGGTAATATTTAGTTAAGGGATTCAGGGAAACCGGTTATTTTCATGTAGTCGGACTTGAGTCCTGGAAATGGGAAGTACAATGCCTGCACTTTAAAGGAAGGGTTTGGGATATTGGCAGTTTGGAGGGATATGTTGTGTATCTTTATATGTGTATGCTTCTAAACTGTTGTATTCTGAGCACCTCTGCAAAAACAGTGATAATGTGCGAGTGTGGTGAAAGTGTTGAATGATGATGAAAGTATTTTCTTTTTGGGGATTTTCTTTCTTTTTTGGGTCACCCTGCCTCGGTGGGAGGCAGCCGACTTGTTGAAAAAAAAAAAAAATATATATATATATATATAGGTAGTAGGTTGGTAGACAGCAACCACCCAGGGAAGTACTACCGTCCTGCCAGATGACTGTGAAACAGAAACCTGTAACTGTTTTGCATGATGGTAGGATTGCTGGTTTCTTTTTCTGTCTCATAAACGCACTAGATTACAGGGATATCTTGCTACTCCTACTTACACTTTGGTCACACTTCACAGACACGCACATGCATATATATATATATACATACATCTAGGTTTTTCTCCTTTTTCTAAATAGCTCTTGTTCTTCTTTATTTCTTCTATTGTCCATGGGGAAGTGGAAAAGAATCTTTCCTCCGTAAGCCATGCTTGTCGTATGAGGCGACTAAAATGCCGGGAGCAATGGGCTAGTAACCCCTTCTCCTGTAGACATTTACTAAAAAAGAGAAGAAGAAAAACTTTATAAAACTGGGATGCTTAAATGTGCGTGGATGTAGTGCGGATGACAAGAAACAGATGATTGCTGATGTTATGAATGAAAAGAAGTTGGATGTCCTGGCCCTAAGCGAAACAAAACTGAAGGGGGTAGGGGAGTTTCGGTGGGGGGAAATAAATGGGATTAAATCTGGAGTATCTGAGAGAGTTAGAGCAAAGGAAGGGGTAGCAGTAATGTTGAATGATCAGTTATGGAAGGAGAAAAGAGAATATGAATGTGTAAATTCAAGAATTATGTGGATTAAAGTAAAGGTTGGATGAGAGAAGTGGGTCATAATAAGCGTGTATGCACCTGGAGAAGAGAGGAATGCAGAGGAGAGAGAGAGATTTTGGGAGATGTTAAGTGAATGTATAGGAGCCTTTGAACCAAGTGAGAGAGTAATTGTGGTAGGGGACCTGAATGCTAAAGTAGGAGAAACTTTTAGAGAGGGTGTGGTAGGTAAGTTTGGGGTGCCAGGTGTAAATGATAATGGGAGCCCTTTGATTGAACTTTGTATAGAAAGGGGTTTAGTTATAGGTAATACATATTTTAAGAAAAAGAGGATAAATAAGTATACAAGATATGATGTAGGGCGAAATGACAGTAGTTTGTTGGATTATGTATTGGTAGATAAAAGACTGTTGAGTAGACTTCAGGATGTACATGTTTATAGAGGGGCCACAGATATATCAGATCACTTTCTAGTTGTAGCTACACTGAGAGTAAAAGGTAGATGGGATACAAGGAGAATAGAAGCATCCGGGAAGAGAGAGGTGAAGGTTTATAAACTAAAAGAGGAGGCAGTTAGGGTAAGATATAAACAGCTATTGGAGGATAGATGGGCTAATGAGAGCATAGGCAATGGGGTCGAAGAGGTATGGGGCAGGTTTAAAAATGTAGTGTTGGAGTGTTCAGCAGAACTTTGTGGTTACAGGAAAGTGGGTGCGGGAGGGAAGAGAAGCGATTGGTGGAATGATGATGTGAAGAGAGTAGTAAGGGAGAAAAAGTTAGCATATGAGAAGTTTTTACAAAGTAGAAGTGATGCAAGGAGGGAAGAGTATATGGAGAAAAAGAGAGAGGTTAAGAGAGTGGTGAAGCAATGTAAAAAAAAAAGCAAATGAGAGAGTGGGTGAGATGTTATCAACAAATTTTGTTGAAAATAAGAAAAAGTTTTGGAGTGAGATTAACAAGTTAAGAAAGCTAGAGAACAAATGGATTTGTCGGTTAAAAATAGGAGAGGAGAGTTATTAAATGGAGAGTTAGAGGTATTGGGAAGATGGAGGGAATATTTTGAGGAATTGTTAAATGTTGATGAAGATAGGGAAGCTGTGATTTCGTGTATAGGGCAAGGAGGAACAACATCTTGTAGGAGTGAGGAAGAGCCAGTTGTGAGTGTGGGGGAAGTTCGTGAGGCAGTAGGTAAAATGAAAGGGGGTAAGGCAGCCGGGATTGATGGGATAAAGATAGAAATATTAAAAGCAGGTGGGGATATAGTTTTGGAGTGGTTGGTGCAATTATTTAATAAATGTATGGAAGAGGGTAAGGTACCTAGGGATTGGCAGAGAGCATGCATAGTTCCTTTGTATAAAGGCAAAGGGGATAATAGAGAGTGCAAAAATTATAGGGGGATAAGTCTGTTGAGTATACCTGGCAAAGTGTATGGTAGAGTTATTATTGAAAGAATTAAGAGTAAGACGGAGAATAGGATAGCACATGAACAAAGAGGCTTTAGGAAAGGTAGGGGGTGTGTGGACCAGGTGTTTACAGTGAAATATATAAGTGAACAGTATTTAGATAAGGCTAAAGAGGTCTTTGTGGCATTTATGGATTTGGAAAAGGCATATGACAGGGTGGATAGGGGGGCAATGTGGCAGATGTTGCAGGTGTATGGTGTAGGAGGTAGGTTACTGAAAGCAGTGAAGAGTTTTTACGAGGATAGTGAGGCTCAAGTTAGAGTACATAGGAAAGAGGGAAATTATTTCCCTGTAAAAGTAGGCCTTAGACAAGGATGTGTGATGTCACCGTGGTTGTTTAATATATTTATAGATGGGGTTGTAAGAGAAGTAAATGCGAGGGTCTTGGCAAGAGGCGTGGAGTTAAAAGATAAAGAATCACACATAAAGTGGGAGTTGTCACAGTTGCTCTTTGCTGATGACACTGTGCTCTTGGGAGATTCTGAAGAGAAGTTGCAGAGATTGGTGGATGAATTTGGTAGGGTGTGCAAAAGAAGAATATTGAAAGTGAATACAGGAAAGAGTAAGGTTATGAGGATAACAAAAAGATTAGGTGATGAAAAATTGGATATCAGATTGGAGGGAGAGAGTATGGAGGAGGTGAATGTATTCAGATATTTGGGAGTGGACGTGTCAGCGGATGGGTCTATGAAAGATGAGGTGAATCATAGAATTGATGAGGGGAAAAGGGTGAGTGGTGCACTTAGGAGTCTGTGGAGACAGAGAACTTTGTCCTTGGAGGCAAAGAGGGGAATGTATGAGAGTATAGTTTTACCAACGCTCTTATATGGGTGTGAAGCATGGGTGATGAATGTTGCAGCGAGGAGAAGGCTGGAGGCAGTGGAGATGTTATGTCTGAGAGCAATGTGTGGTGTGAATATAATGCAGAGAATTCGTAGTTTGGAAGTTAGGAGGAGGTGCGGGATTACCAAAACTGTTGTCAAGAGGGCTGAGGAAGGGTTGTTGAGGTGGTTCAGACATGGGGAGAGAATGGAGTGAAACAGAATAACTTCAAGAGTGTATCAGTCTGTAGTGGAAGGAAGGCGGGGTAGGGGTCGGCCTAGGAAAGGTTGGAGGGAGGGGGTAAAGGAGGTTTTGTGTGCGAGGGGCTTGGACTTCCAGCAGGCATGCGTGAGCGTGTTTGATAGGAGTGAATGGAGACAAATGGTTTTTAATACCTGACATGCTGTTGGAGTGAGAGCAGGGTAACATTTATGAAGGGGTTCAGGGAAACCGGCAGGCCAGACTTGAGTCCTGGAGATGGGAAGTACAGTGCCTGCACTCTGAAGGAGGGGTGTTAATGTTGCAGTTTAAAAACTGTAGTGTAAAGCACCCTTCTGGCAAGACAGTGATGGAGTGAATGATGGTGAAAGTTTTTCTTTTTCGGGCCACCCTGCCTTGGTGGGAATCGGCCAGTGTGATAATAAAAAAAAAAAAAAAATACACACACACACACACACACACACACACACACACACACACACACACCCACACACCTAGCATCCGACTTACGACCGAGTTCGGTTCAAAGAAACTGGTCGTAAGTCGAAATGGTCGTAAGTCGAACTTTACTACTGAATATCGACAAAACATTTTTGTAATGACTTTATTTTATTGTTTTATTTTGGTATTTCATATTTTTCTTTACTTTTTATGTTGTTAGTACTGTATTTTATACCATAAGGTTTAGGATAAACACTGTGTACAACACAAGTAGTTGTTTATTTCCCAGAAATTTGGCATAAAAAACACGGTTGTAAGTCGAGTGGTTGTAAGTCGAGCAGGTCGTAAGTCAGATGGTAGGTGTATATATATATATATGATGAGGGAAAAAGATATATAGTCTGTGGAGACAAATATACCAATATATGTGAAGCGTGGGTGATATATAGTTTGGAAGTTAGGAGGAGGTGTATATATAGGTGGTTCGGACATGTAGAGAGAATGGAGCGAAACAGAATGACTTCAAGAGTGTATCAGTCTGTAGTGGAAGGAATATAAAGGAGGTTTTGTGTGCGATACTTCCAGCAGGCATGCGTGATATATGAATATATACTTGACGTGCTGTTGGATAGTAACATTTATGAAGGGATTACTTGAGTCCTGGAGATGGGAAGTACAGTGCCTGCACTCTGAAGGATAATGTTGCATACTGTAGTGTAAAGCACCCTTCTGGCAAGACAGTATAGTGAATATATATACATATACATACATACATACAGTGGACCCCCGGTTAACGAACTTTTTTCATTCCAGTAGTATGTTCAGGTGCCAGTACTGACCGAATTTTTTCCCATAAGGAATATTGTGAAGTAGATTAGTCCATTTCAGATCCCCAAACATACACGTACAAACGCACTTACATAAATACACTTACATAATTGGTCGCATTTGGAGGTGATCGTTAAGCGGGGGTCCACTGTATATATATATATATATATATATTTTTTTTTCAACAAGTCGGTCGTCTCCCACCGAGGCAGGGTGACCCCAAAAAAAGAAAGAAAATCCCCAAAAAGAAAATACTTTCATCATCATTCAACACTTTCACCACACTCACACATTATCACTGCTTTTGCAGAGGTGCTCAGAATATAACAGCTTAGAAGCATATACGTATAGAGATACACAACATATCCCTCCAAACTGCCAATATCCCAAACCCCTCCTTTAAAGTGCAGGCATTGTACTTCCCATTTCCAGGACTCAAGTCCGACTATATGAAAATAACCGGTTTCCCTGAATCCCTTCACTAAATATTACCCTGCTCACACTCCAACAGATCGTCAGGTCCCAAGTATCATTCGTCTCCATTCACTCCTATCTAACACGCTCATGCACGCTTGCTGGAAGTCCAAGCCCCTCACCCACAAAACCTCCTTTACCCCCTCTTTCCAACCCTTTCGAGGACGACCCCTACCCCTCTTTCCTTCCCCTATAGATTTATATGCTTTCCATGTCATTCTACTTTGATCCATTCTCTCTAAATGACCAAACCACTTCAACAACCCCTCTTCTGCCCTCTGACTAATGCTTTTATTAACTCCACACCTTCTCCTAATTTCCACACTCCGAATTTTCTGCATAATATTTACACCACACATTGCCCTTAGACAGGACATCTCCACTGCCTCCAACCGTCTCCTCGCTGCTGCATTTACTACCCAAACTTCACATCCATATAAGAGTGTTGGTACTACTATACTTTCATACATTCCCTTCTTTGCCTCCATAGATAACGTTTTTTGACTCCACATATACCTCAATGCACCACTCACCTTTTTTCCCTCATCAATTCTATGATTAACCTCATCCTTCATAAATCCATCCGCCGACACGTCAACTCCCAAGTATCTGAAAACATTCACTTCTTCCATACTCCTCCTCCCCAATTTGATATCCAATTTTTCTTTATCTAAATCATTTGATACTCTCATCACCTTACTCTTTTCTATGTTCACTTTCAACTTTCTACCTTTACACACGTTCTCAAACTCATCCACTAACCTTTGCAATTTTTCTTTAGAATCTCCCATAAGCACAGTATCATCAGCAAAAAGTAACTGTGTCAATTCCCATTTTGAATTTGATTCCCCATAATTTAATCCCACCCCTCTCCCGAACACCCTAGCATTTACTTCTTTTACAACCCCATCTATAAATATATTAAACAACCATGGTGACATTACACATCCCTGTCTAAGACCTACTTTTACCGGGAAGTATTCTCCCTCTCTTCTACACACCCTAACCTGAGCCTCACTATCCTCATAAAAGCTCTTTACAGCATTTAGTAACTTACCACCTATTCCATATACTTGCAACATCTGCCACATTGCTCCTCTATCCACTCTATCATATGCCTTTTCTAAATCCATAAATGCAATAAAAACTTCCCTACCTTTATCTAAATACTGTTCACATATATGCTTCAATGTAAACACTTGATCTACACATCCCCTACCCACTCTGAAACCTCCTTGTTCGTCCGCAATTCTACATTCTGTCTTACCTCTAATTCTTTCAATTATAACCCTACCGTATACTTTTCCTGGTATACTCAGTAAACTTATTCCTCTATAATTTTTACAATCTCTTTTGTCCCCTTTCCCTTTATACAAAGGGACTATACATGCTCTCCGCCAA
Organism: Cherax quadricarinatus; assembly: GCF_038502225.1. Taxonomy (NCBI): domain Eukaryota; kingdom Metazoa; phylum Arthropoda; class Malacostraca; order Decapoda; family Parastacidae; genus Cherax; species Cherax quadricarinatus. The sequence goes on from NC_091316.1 coordinate 7,968,517, forward strand.
TCCCTAGGTACCTTCCCCTCTTTCATACATTTATTAAACTAAAGTACCAACCACTCCAACACTATATCCCCCCCTGCTTTTAACATTTCTGTCATGATCCCATCAGTTCCAGCTGCTTTACCCCCTTTCATTCTACGTAATGCCTCACGTACCTCCACCACACTTACAGTCTGCTCTTCTTCACTCCTAAAAGATGGTATACCTCCCTGGCCAGTGCATGAAATTACCGCCTCCCTTTCTTCCTTAACATTTAAAAGTTCCTCAAAATATTCTCGCCATCTACCTAATACCTCCCTCTCCCCATCTACTAACTCCCCTACTCTGTTTTTAACTGACAAATCCATACTTTCCCTAGGCTTTCTTAACTTGTTTAACTCACTCCAAAATTTTTTCTTATTTTCATTAAAATTTCTTGACAGTGCCTCTCCCACTCTTTCATCTGCTCTCCTTTTGCACTCTCTCACCACTCTCTTCACCTTTCTTTTACTCTCCATATACTCTGCTCTTCTTATAACACTTCTGCTTTGTAAAAACCTCTCGTAAGCTACCTTTTTCTCTTTTATCACACCCTTTACTTCATCATTCCACCAATCACTCCTCTTTCCTCCTGCCCCCACCCTCCTATAACCACAAACTTCTGCCCCATATTCTAATACTGCATTTTTAAAACTATTCCAACCCTCTTCAACCCCCCCACTACTCATCTTTGCACTAGCCCACCTTTCTGCCAATAGTCGCTTATATCTCGCCCGAACTTCCTCCTTCCTTAGTTTATACACTTTCACCTCCCTCTTACTTGTTCTTGCCACCTTCCTCTTTTCCCATCTACCTCTTACTCTAACTGTAGCTACAACTAAATAATGATCCGATATATCAGTTGCCCCTCTATAAACATGTACATCCTGGAGCCTACCCATCAACCTTTTATCCACCAATACATAATCTAACAAACTACTTTCATTACGTGCTACATCATACCTTGTATATTTATTTATCCTCTTTTTCATAAAATATGTATTACTTATTACCAAATTTCTTTCTACACATAGCTCAATTAAAGGCTCCCCATTTACATTTACCCCTGGCTCCAAAAATTACCTACTACTCCCTCCATAACATTTTTACCCACTTTAGCATTGAAATCCCCAACCACCATTACTCTCACACTTGATTCAAAACTCCCCACGCATTCACTCAACATTTCCCAGAATCTCTCTCTCTCCTCTACACTTCTCTCTTCTCCAGGTGCATACATGCTTACTATAACCCACTTTTCACATCCAATCTTTATTTTACTCCACATAATCCTTGAATTTATACATTTGTAGTCCCTCTTTTCCTGCCATAGCTTATCCTTCAACATTATTGCTACTCCTTCTTTAGCTCTAACTCTATTTGAAACCCCTGACCTAATCCCATTTATTCCTCTCCATTGAAACTCTCCCACCCCCTTCAGCTTTGTTTCACTTAAAGCCAGGACATCCAGTTTCTTCTCATTCATAACATCCACAATCATCTCTTATCATTTGCACAACATCCACGCACATTCAGACTTCCCACTTTGACAATTTTCTTCTTATTCTTTTTAGTAATCTTTACAGGAAAAGGGGTTACTAGCCCATTGTTCCCGGCATTTTAGTTGACTTTTACAACACGCATGGCTTACGGAGGAAAGATTCTTATTCCACTTCCCCATGGATATAAAAGGAAAAGTAATAAGACCAAGAACTATTAAGATAAAATCAAAGAAAACTCAGATGAGTGTGTATAAATAAACGTGTACATGTATGTGTAGTATGACCTAAGTGTAAGTAGAAGTAGCAAAACGTACCTGTAATCTTGCATATTTATGAGACAGACAAAAGACACCAGCAATCCTACCATCATGTAAAACAATTACAGGCTTTCGTTTTACACTCACTTGGCAGGATGGTAGTACCTCCCTGGGTGGTTGCTGTCTACCAACCTAATATATATATATATATATATATATATATATATATATATATATATATATATATATATATATATATATATATAAATATAAATATATATAAATATATATATAATATATATATATATATATATATATATATATATATATATATATATATATATATATATATATATATATATATATATATAAATATATATATATATAAATATATATATATATATATATATAATATATATATACATATATATATATATACATATATATATATATATATATATATATATATATATATATATATATATATATATATATATGTATTTTTTTTTTTTTTTTTTTCAACAAGTCGGTCGTCTCCCACCGAGGCAGGGTGACCCAAAAAAAGAAAGAAAATCCCCAAAAAGAAAATACTTTCATCATCATTCAACACTTTCACCACACTCACACATTATCACTGCTTTTGCAGAGGTGCTCAGAATATAACAGTTTAGAAGCATATACGTATAGAGATACACAACATATCCCTCCAAACTGCCAATATCCCAAACCCCTCCTTTAAAGTGCAGGCATTGTACTTCCCATTTCCAGGACTCAAGTCCGACTATATGAAAATAACCGGTTTCCCTGAATCCCTTCACTAAATATTACCCTGCTCACACTCCAACAGATCGTCAGGTCCCAAGTATCATTCGTCTCCATTCACTCCTATCTAACACGCTCATGCACGCTTGCTGGAAGTCCAAGCCCCTCACCCACAAAACCTCCTTTACCCCCTCTTTCCAACCCTTTCGAGGACGACCCCTACCCCTCTTTCCTTCCCCTATAGATTTATATGCTTTCCATGTCATTCTACTTTGATCCATTCTCTCTAAATGACCAAACCACCTCAACAACCCCTCTTCTGCCCTCTGACTAATGCTTTTATTAACTCCACACCTTCTCCTAATTTCCACACTCCGAATTTTCTGCATAATATTTACACCACACATTGCCCTTAGACAGGACATCTCCACTGCCTCCAACCGTCTCCTCGCTGCTGCATTTACCACCCAAGCTTCACATCCATATAAGAGTGTTGGTACTACTATACTTTCATACATTCCCTTCTTTGCCTCCATAGATAACGTTTTTTGACTCCACATATACCTCAACGCACCACTCACCTTTTTTCCCTCATCAATTCTATGATTAACCTCATCCTTCATAAATCCATCCGCCGACACGTCAACTCCCAAGTATCTGAAAACATTCACTTCTTCCATACTCCTCCTCCCCAATTTGATATCCAATTTTTCTTTATCTAAATCATTTGATACCCTCATCACCTTACTCTTTTCTATGTTCACTTTCAACTTTCTACCTTTACACACATTCTCAAACTCATCCACTAACCTTTGCAATTTTTCTTTAGAATCTCCCATAAGCACAGTATCATCAGCAAAAAGTAACTGTGTCAATTCCCATTTTGAATTTGATTCCCCATAATTTAATCCCACCCCTCTCCCGAACACCCTAGCATTTACTTCTTTTACAACCCCATCTATAAATATATTAAACAACCATGGTGACATTACACATCCCTGTCTAAGACCTACTTTTACCGGGAAGTATTCTCCCTCTTTTCTACACACCCTAACCTGAGCCTCACTATCCTCATAAAAGCTCTTTACAGCATTTAGTAACTTACCACCTATTCCATATACTTGCAACATCTGCCACATTGCTCCTCTATCCACTCTATCATATGCCTTTTCTAAATCCATAAATGCAATAAAAACTTCCCTACCTTTATCTAAATACTGTTCACATATATGCTTCAATGTAAACACTTGATCTACACATCCCCTACCCACTCTGAAACCTCCTTGTTCGTCCGCAATTCTACATTCTGTCTTACCTCTAATTCTTTCAATTATAACCCTACCGTATACTTTTCCTGGTATACTCAGTAAACTTATTCCTCTATAATTTTTACAATCTCTTTTGTCCCCTTTCCCTTTATATAAAGGGACTATACATGCTCTCCGCCAATCCCTAGGTACCTTCCCCTCTTTCATACATTTATTAAACAAAAGTACCAACCACTCCAACACTATATTCCCCCCTGCTTTTAACATTTCTGTCATGATCCCATCAGTTCCAGCTGCTTTACCCCCTTTCATTCTACGTAATGCCTCACGTACCTCCACCACACTTACAGTCTGCTCTTCTTCACTCCTAAAAGATGGTATACCTCCCTGGCCAGTGCATGAAATTACCGCCTCCCTTTCTTCCTTAACATTTAAAAGTTCCTCGAAATATTCTCGCCATCTACCTAATACCTCCCTCTCCCCATCTACTAACTCCCCTACTCTGTTTTTAACTGACAAATCCATACTTTCCCTAGGCTTTCTTAACTTGTTTAACTCACTCCAAAATTTTTTCTTATTTTCATTAAAATTTCTTGACAGTGCCTCTCCCACTCTTTCATCTGCTCTCCTTTTGCACTCTCTCACCACTCTCTTCACCTTTCTTTTACTCTCCATATACTCTGCTCTTCTTATAACACTTCTGCTTTGTAAAAACCTCTCGTAAGCTACCTTTTTCTCTTTTATCACACCCTTTACTTCATCATTCCACCAATCACTCCTCTTTCCTCCTGCCCCCACCCTCCTATAACCACAAACTTCTGCCCCACATTCTAATACTGCATTTTTAAAACTATTCCAACCCTCTTCAACCCCCCCACTACTCATCTTTGCACTAGCCCACCTTTCTGCCAATAGTCGCTTATATCTCGCCCTAACTTCCTCCTCCCTTAGTTTATACACTTTCACCTCCCTCTTACTTGTTGTTGCCACCTTCCTCTTTTCCCATTTACCTCTTACTCTAACTGTAGCTACAACTAAATAATGATCCGATATATCAGTTGCCCCTCTATAAACATGTACATCCTGGAGCCTACCCATCAACCTTTTATCCACCAATACATAATCTAACAAACTACTTTCATTACGTGCTACATCATACCTTGTATATTTATTTATCCTCTTTTTCATAAAATATGTATTACTTATTACCAAATTTCTTTCTACACATAGCTCAATTAAAGGCTCCCCATTTACATTTACCCCTGGCACCCCAAAATTACCTACTACTCCCTCCATAACATTTTTACCCACTTTAGCATTGAAATCCCCAACCACCATTACTCTCACACTTGATTCAAAACTCCCCACGCATTCACTCAACATTTCCCAGAATCTCTCTCTCTCCTCTACACTTCTCTCTTCTCCAGGTGCATACACGCTTACTATAACCCACTTTTCACATCCAATCTTTATTTTACTCCACATAATCCTTGAATTTATACATTTGTAGTCCCTCTTTTCCTGCCATAGCTTATCCTTCAACATTATTGCTACTCCTTCTTTAGCTCTAACTCTATTTGAAACCCCTGACCTAATCCCATTTATTCCTCTCCATTGAAACTCTCCCACCCCCTTCAGCTTTGTTTCACTTAAAGCCAGAACATCCAGTTTCTTCTCATTCATAACATCCACAATCATCTCTTTCTTATCATTTGCACAACATCCACGCACATTCAGACTTCCCACTTTGACAATTTTCTTCTTCTTATTCTTTTTAGTAATCTTTACAGGAAAAGGGGTTACTAGCCCATTGTTCCCGGCATTTTAGTTGACTTTTACAACACGCATGGCTTACGGAGGAAAGATTCTTATTCCACTTCCCCATGGATATAAAAGGAAAAGTAATAAGACCAAGAACTATTAAGATAAAATCAAAGAAAACTCAGATGAGTGTGTATAAATAAACGTGTCCATGTATGTGTAGTGTGACCTAAGTGTAAGTAGAAGTAGCAAGACGTACCTGTAATCTTGCATATTTATGAGACAGACAAAAGACACCAGCAATCCTACCATCATGTAAAACAATTACAGGCTTACGTTTTACACTCACTTGGCAGGACGGTAGTACCTCCCTGGGTGGTTGCTGTCTACCAACCTACTACCTATATATATATATATATATATATATATATATATATATATATATATATATATATATATATATATATATATATATATATATATATATATATATATATATTTATATTTTTTTTTTTTTTTTTTTTTTTTTCAACAAGTCGGCCGTCTCCCACCGAGGCAGGGTGACCTAAAAAAAAGAAAGAAAATCCCCAAAAAGAAAATACTTTCATCATCATTCAACACTTTCACCACACTCACACATTATCACTGCTTTTGCAGAGGTGCTCAGAATACAACAGTTTAGAAGCATATACGTATAGAGATACACAACATATCCCTCCAAACTGCCAATATCCCAAACCCCTCCTTTAAAGTGCAGGCATTGTACTTCCCATTTCCAGGACTCAAGTCCGACTATATGAAAATAACCGGTTTCCCTGAATCCCTTCACTAAATATTACCCTGCTCACACTCCAACAGATCGTCAGGTCCCAAGTATCATTCGTCTCCATTCACTCCTATCTAACACGCTCATGCACGCTTGCTGGAAGTCCAAGCCCCTCACCCACAAAACCTCCTTTACCCCCTCTTTCCAACCCTTTCGAGGACGACCCCTACCCCTCTTTCCTTCCCCTATAGATTTATATGCTTTCCATGTCATTCTACTTTGATCCATTCTCTCTAAATGACCAAACCACCTCAACAACCCCTCTTCTGCCCTCTGACTAATGCTTTTATTAACTCCACACCTTCTCCTAATTTCCACACTCCGAATTTTCTGCATAATATTTAAACCACACATTGCCCTTAGACAGGACATCTCCACTGCCTCCAACCGTCTCCTCGCTGCTGCATTTACCACCCAAGCTTCACATCCATATAAGAGTGTTGGTACTACTATACTTTCATACATTCCCTTCTTTGCCTCCATAGATAACGTTTTTTGACTCCACATATACCTCAACGCACCACTCACCTTTTTTCCCTCATCAATTCTATGATTAACCTCATCCTTCATAAATCCATCCACCGACACGTCAACTCCCAAGTATCTGAAAACATTCACTTCTTCCATATATATATATATGTATATATATATATATATGTATATATATATATATGTATGTATATATATATATGTATATATATATGTATGTATATATATATATATGTATATATATATATATGTATATATATATATATGTATATATATATGTATGTATATATATATATATGTATATATATATATATGTATATATATATATATGTATATATATATATATGTATATATATATATATATGTATATATATATATATATGTATATATATATATATGTATATATATATATATGTATATATATATGTATATATATATATGTATATATATATATATGTATATATATATATATGTATATATATATATATGTATATATATATATATATGTATATATATATATGTATATATATATATATGTATATATATATATATGTATATATATATATATGTATATATATATATGTATATATATATATATGTATATATATATATATATGTATATATATATATATGTATATATATATATATGTATATATATATATGTATATATATATATATGTATATATATATATATATATGTATATATATATATATATGTATATATATATATATGTATATATATATATGTATATATATATATATGTATATATATATATATGTATATATATATATGTATATATATATATGTATATATATATATGTATATATATCTTTCTTCTTTCAACACACCAGCCGTATCCCACCGAGGCGGGGTGGCCCAAAAGGAAAAACGAAAGTTTCTCCTTTTACATTTAGTAATATGTACAGGAGAAGAGGTTACTAGCCCCTTGCTCCCGGCATTTTAGTCGCCTCTTACAACACGCATGGCTTACGGAGGAAGAATTCTGTTCCACTTCCCCATGGAGATAAGAGGAAATAAACAAGAATAAGAACTAGAAAGAAAATGAAAAGAAAACCCAGAGGGGTGTGTATATATGTGCTTGTACATGTATGTGTAGTGTGACCTTAGTGTAAGTAGAAGTAGCAAGACGTACCTGAAATCTTGCATGTTCATGAGACAGAAAAAAGGACACCAGCAATCCTACCATCATGTAAAACAATTACAGGCTTTCGTTTTACACTCACTTGGCAGGACGGTAGTACCTCCCTGGGTGGTTGCTGTCTACCAACCTACTACCTGTATATATATATATATATATATATATATATATATAAATAAATAAATAAATAAAATTCAACATTAACTAGAAAGTAAATTATCCAGCTACAGTTCTTAATCAATTTCTACCAAGCAAATACAGTGGACCCCCGGTTAACGATATTTTTTCAATCCAGAAGTATGTTCAGGTGCCAGTACTGACCGAATTTGTTCCCATAAGGAATATTGTGAAGTAGATTAGTCCACTTCAGACCCCCAAACATACACGTACAAACGCACTTACATAAATACACTTACATAATTGGTCGCATTCGGAGGTGATCGTTATGCGGGAGTCCACTGTACACACGATTTCTCTATACATGCATAAAATGAATGCTTTGAGTAAAGGGAAGCGTAATTAATGGATAAGAACCATATTGTTGAATTATTATTGTGACCTTTGTTGGTTTGCAAAATTGATATTTCAGCAAGGTTTTGTAACCAAGGGTGCCGAAAAATCGGGAAACTCAGACTTGATTTTCAAAGGTTGAGAAAACCACTAAGGAAGAGTAGTATACACGTTTTTTTTAGGGGGTAGGGTGCACCTTGCCTTAATGAGAAATGGAAGTGTTAAAGGAAAAGGAACCAAGAAACACCCAAAATTATAATAATACAAATTAAATTACCTAGTATTATGCACATTACATAAGAATCTCTTGGTATACCTAAATATACTAATTTATCTTACATTTGGATCTGCAGTGATAATCTTGAATGCCTCCTTGACCTGTTCAGCTGTTGCTCCACCACCAACATCCAGGAAATTTGCAGGAGATCCACCATGCAACTTAATAATGTCCATAGTGGCCATGGCCAAGCCTGCACCATTAACCAGACATCCAATGTTGCCTTTGAAAGAATCAAATATGAGCTGAGTTAATAAGTGCTAAAAATTTAATGATGTCCAGACTAATATGTATGTGGCAAAACTGATATTTGTCATAAGCAGTACAAAAACTTTCTTTTGTGAACTAATCAATGGTAAGCATTCCTAAAGAAGATAAACACTGCTTACCCTATAAAAATTCTCCCCATCAAAATTATTTTTGCTTACTGAGTTTATTATTTATGCGTGTTATAGGAGGCAACTAAAATGCAGGGAGCAAGGGGCTAGTAATATCATCGCCTCTATACATCACTATACTATTTAAAAAGAGAAACTTTTGTTTTTGCTTTTAGGTCACCCTACCTCAGTAGGATATGGCCGGTTTGTTGAAAAAAAATTCTTTCTTATCTATGTCGATAATAAACAATGCAGTAACGCATGATTCACTCTCATCTTTTTGTGTCTGTTATATATATAGAAATCTATATATTTAAAAGAGTTCTATACACTGAAAGAGATATTGTTAGAAAAAATGGCAAACACAAGGAGACGAGTGCGAATTGTGTGTTTCTGCAATGTTTACTAACAGCCGCAGCACTATTTCTCACTGCCATGTACTCCACCCTCCATCGTCATAAGTACTTACTCATATCAAAAGAGTGAGTGTGTTTATAAGTCATGAACTTGTTCCAAAGTGCTAATGTTTTACAAGCAGGACATCATAAGTAGGGACATGCTCTATTACCAAAACCAACAAAGAGAACCTTTCACATTTCTGAACATTATCAATGCATTTTACTTCATTCTTAGTAGAGATTTTGTTGGTAATGAATGTAAAAGCATAAAATATAATCTAAAATATAAGTTGTAATGAATCACTATCATATTCCTTATATTGTACTCCACACATTCAGAAAAGCTTCATCAGTAATAATCTCTGTACAAGAGAGCTCACCATAAGGGAGTTCAATCTTGTACTCAGACTCGGCCTTTTATGTCATCATTTCTGTGGAGGAGAAGTACAACAGTAGTCTTGACTAATATACTAATACTTTACATTTTCTGTTTTATTCATGTATGCAGCATCATGCATCCAGGTCCCTGTACATATCTGTTCAATATCGTGGCTCAGTAGTAGCACCTTTGACTCTCAATAAAAGGACTTACGATTAATCCTGGGGTAGATGAGTACATTAATCATATTTCCTTACACCTGTTGCCCCTGTTCACCTAGAAGTAAACAGGTGCCTGGGTGTTGCCTGACTGCTGTGGTTCACAGCCTGGGGAGGTGGTAGTATACTGTACTTTGGATATTGTTAGAATTTGAAATTAGCTAAATTCAATAGCATTAAAAAAACTTTTTTTCTATACTATGTTTTATTTTGCTTGCCACTTGTTCCCACTGTTACAACCTCAAAAATATTACTGCACTAACATCTAAAGCCTTGAAGGCTAGGCATTATATAAAGTGGCCTGATGTTACGCGTGTCATAAAAAGCAACTACAGTGAACCCCTGCCTAACGATGGCATCGCATTGCGTTAAAATTTGCCTCGCCTCACGCTAAAAAACTCGCCTCACGCGATTCGTCCAGGTCCCACATGTGGCCTGAGTACGCCTCAGCTGCCCCGTGGGTGCCAGTGTTTACAAGCCAGCCAGTGCGGTCGCATCCACGCATACATTCTGTACATTTCATATTATCAGTGTTTTTAGTGATCGTAGCTGCAAAATAAGTCACCATGAGCCCCAAGAAAGCTTCTAGTGCCAACCCTGTGGTAAAAAGGGTGAAAATTACTATGGAAATGAAGAAAGAGATAATTGCTAAGTACGAAAGTGGAGTGCGTGCCTTGGAGCTGGCCAGGTTATATACCAAACCCCATCAACCATCGCTACTATTGTGGCCAACAAAACGGCAATCAAGGAACCTGTTCTTGCAAAATGTGCAAGTTTGTTTTCGAAACAGAGATCGCAAGTACTCGAAGATGTTGAGAGACTGTTATTGGTGTGGATAAACGAAAAACAGATAGCAGGAGATACCATCTCTCAAGCGATCATATGTAAAAAGGGTGAGAAATACGTACTATCGTACCACGGTCAGCTGTTGCTGCACCACGGTCAGCTGTTGCTGCACCACTGTCAGCTGCTGCTGCACCACAGTCAGCTGCTGCTGCACCAGTCAGCTGCTGCTGCACCACAGTCAGCTGCTGCTGCACCATGGTCAGCTGCTGCTGCACCATGGTCAGCTGCTGCTGCACCACCATCAGCTGTTGCTGCACCATGGTCAGCTGTTGCTGCACCACTGTCAGCTGTTGCTGCACCACAGTCAGCTGCTGCTGCACCACCATCAGCTGCTGCTGAACCACCATCAGCTGCTGCTGCATCACCATCAGCTGCTGCTGCACCACCGTCAGCTGTTGCTGCACCACCGTCAGCTGTTGCTGCACCAGTCAGCTGTTGCTGAACCACGGTCAGCTGTTGCTGCACCACAGTCAGCTGCTACTACACCACAGTCAGCTGTTGCTGCACCACGGTCAGCTGTTGCTGCACCACGGTCAGCTGTTGCTGCACCATGGTCAGCTGTTGCTGCACCAGTCAGCTGTTGCTGCACCACCATCAGCTGTTGCTCCACCACCATCAGCTGTACTACTCGAAGATGTGGAGAGTGGGTTGTTGGTGTGGCTTAACGGGAAACAATTACCGAGAAACAATTAACCCCAGATGGTTAGCCACCCAGGATAACCCAAGAAAGCCAGTGCATCATCGAGGACTGTCTAACTAATTTCCATTGGGGTCCTTAATCTTGTCCCCCAAGATGCGACCCACAACAGTCGACTAACACCCTGGCGAACAGGAAAAAATGCCTGGAACTAGTGCTCATATTGGTGAATTTAAGGCCAGCAAAGGTTGGTTTGAGAGATTTAAAAATTGTAGTGGCATACACAGTGCGATAAGGCATGGTGAAGCTGAAAAATCCGAACCCTAACAAGTGTTCATTTGTGACGAAACAGGCCTGTTCTGGAAGAATATGCCAAACAGGTCCTACATTGCTCAGGAGGAAAAGGCACTCCCAGGACACAAGCCTATGAAAGACAGGCTAACTCTCATGTTATGTTGTAGTGCTAGTGGGGATTGCAAAGTGAAGCCTTTACTCATTTATCACTCTGAAAATCCCAGTGTTCAAGAAAAACAGTGTCTCATCACTCATCAATACTCTTCAATAAAGGTAAGTGTCATTTAACATTTATTTATGTAGTTATTGTGCATGTCTCATTGTTTTCTTTGTAGGGAAATGTATATTTCATGAAATTTTTTTTTTTTTAATACTTTTGGCTGTCTGGAACGGATTAATTGGATTTCCATTATTTCTTATGGGGAAAATTAATTCCGCTAAAGATAATTTCGGCTAACGATGAGCTCTCAGGAAAGGATTAATATCGTTAGACGAGGGTCCACTGTAATAATATTCAACTGGGTATGGTACCTGTGATGTACCTGTAACTTAATTAGAGGGCTCTTCTACCCTCACAGCCTAGCCTAAAGCCAGGATTTATTGACTGATTAGCCAACCAGGCTCTTGATGCAAGCAGCCTGCTGGCCTACATAGCTATCAAGAGTCTAGCTGATCTGGCAGTATACCTATCATATTGGGTTGGTAAATCAGTGGGCCAGAGTTCAAAATCTTATGCAAATGAGAATTATTAATTTTTACTTCCGTGTCTTTGGCTTTCATAATACTTTTAAACTATTATAGCCTGTAAACAGTTTCAAAAGTTTTCTACTCTTGCAGCCTAGCAAGACCAGATTTTCCTGTTAATCCCATGACCAATGAGATTCTTTAACCCTTTGACTGTCGCGGCCGTATATATACGTTTGTGAGGTACCGTGTTTGACGTATATATACTCATAAATTCTAGCGGCTTCAAAGCAGGCAGGAGAAAGCTAGTAGGCCCACATGTGAGAGAATGGGTCTGTGTGGTCAGTGTGCACCACATAAAAAAAATCCTGGAGCACGCAGTGCATAATGAGAAAAAAAAAACTCCGACCGTTTTTTTTAATTAAAATGCCGACTTTGTGGTCTATTTTCGTATAGTATTTGTGGTTGTATTCTCGTTTTCATGGTCTCATTTGATAGAATGGAAACTATATTATAGAAATGGAGGTGATTTTGATTAATTTTACTATAAAAAGAACCTGGAAATGGAGCACAAAGTACAGGAAATGTTTGATTTTTGCCGATGTTCAAAAGTAAACAAATGATGTCATTGTCCAATAAATGTCCAAATAGCCATTCTAATACGCAGTCATGAATGGGTTGATGTAATTTTTACAATTATTACAGTATTGCAGTAGTCTGCATAACAGTAAATCTTCTATTTTTTGTTTGAATAAAATTTCAAAATAAAAAGCAAGAGTAATATCACAGGGACCTGGAGACATGACTGATGAACAAAGAAAATCTTATTTTAGAGCCAGGAATGTCTGCATTGTTCATTCTGGACCTTATTTTGAAATTGTCGTATTTTTTAATTTTCATGAAATTGGCCAAATTGCAAATTTCTGACCATGTTATTGGGTAGTTGAAATCGGTAAATGGGCAGTTTCTTGTGCTCAATCGATAGAAAAAATAGAGTTCTGAAGAAATAGTTATGAGTTTGGTTGACTGGAATAACGGAATTAGCCGAAAATAGGGCTCAAAGTGGGCGAAATTGCCGATTTTTAAATATCGCCGAAGTCGCTAACTTCGCGAGAGCGTAATTCCGTCAGTTTTCCATCAAATTTCGTTTTTTTGGTGTCTTTACAATCGGGAAAAGATTCTCTATCATTTCATAAGAAAAAATAATTTTTTTTTTTTCGAATATTTTGCGACACCAGGAGCAACTTCAGGATTGGGCCCTTCGACAGTCAAAGGGTTAAGAGGGAGGAGGGAGAATATGAGGAGAAAAAGAAGGCAAGGAAGAGAGACAAGGAAGGGAAGACAAGGAAGGGAAAACAATGAAAGGAAGACATGGAAGGGAAAATAATGAAGGGAAGACAAGGAAGGGAAAATAATGAAGGGAAGACAAGGGGAAATAATGAAGGGAAGACAAGGTAGGGAAAAAAAGGAAGGGAAGAGAAAGCTGGGAGGAAGAGAAGGCAGGGAAGAGAGAGAAGGCAGGGGAGGGAGAGAAGGCAGGGGAGGGAGAGAAGGCAGATGAGGGAGAAAAGGTAAGGGAGGGAGAGAAGGCAAGGGAAGGAGAGAAAACCAAGGAAGTAGGGATGGACCACAAAAAGGCTTGGGAAAAGAAATAAAAATAGTAATAATTGTAATATAGAGGTAAACATCACATAACACTCGAGTTATGTTTCTGAAATCAGCTCTTTATATAATTTTGTGCTATGGAAAAAACAGGATTAGTTTCCAGACACCTCCAAAAAAAACAAACAAATTCAAGTGTTGGTTTCATCAATAACAATTAGTTAAAAAAAAAAACTATAATGTCATTGCTCGTTGATCTAGAACTGTACATTACGTACCCAAATCCTTAATAAAATGGAAGGCAAGTGTAATACAGAAGAGGCCTGGTAATGTGAATAATGAACAGAGTAAATTTTGTTTTAGTGCCTGGAATGTTTATAGTGTTTATTTTGAAATTATTTTTTAAAGAAAGTTTTTTGACTTGTGTAAAATGGTTGAACTGACTTCTGTGCACCTTATAGTTCTGATGACTGAATGGACAACTTCTTGTGTGCAATCGATAGAACAGAAGGCATACTAGAGAAATAGCTCCAAATTTGGCTGACTTGAGAAATGGAATTGGCTTAAAATATGACTCAAAGTGAGCAAAATTGCCGATGTGTTATACTGCACCCAAACTACCAACTTCACGCCTGCATAATTCCGTAAGTTTCCTATCCAATTTTGTACTTAAGGTGTCATTATCTTCAAAAGAAAGATTCTCTACCATGTATCGTGCCAAATAAACTTGTGCTAAATGACGGTCTACTGTATATTATAATGTTCAATTGTTGTGTACTGTGACATTGTACAGAATCAGCCCAAGCCATAAGCCTGTCGTCTCTAGTTTGTATTAGCTGTATGTCGGGACGACATATGTTAGCATCGCTGAGCTCTCAGTAGTACCAGTACCAGTAACCAGTTACCAGTGTCAGTAGTGACTCACTACCAACCGTCTGTGTGAATCACTTATTCATTGTTGCAGCTGACCTTAGCATATTTTTGAATGCCCCTCACCCCTAGGAACCATCTCGTGAGTCAGTCTAAAGATAGGGAGTGGAGACATAGGTCAGGCTGGGTGTTTCCCATATATTCCATTTTAATTATACTCCATTATTGCCTATGTGAGTATCCTTTACCCAATCCATGTTACCAAACCCATGGGACAGATATACCTGTGATCAGTTTTAAGAGTCTCACTACTCTCGGAGCCCAGCCACGGGCCAGGCTCGTAGGTAGGAAATATTCTCCAGAGAGCACTAAATCTGTAGAATTTACTTGCTATAAACTACAGAATAGTAGGATTCAATTCTATAACATAAGACAAAAATGTTGGGAACCTAACAGCACCCATGTTTCTTTCCCTTGTCAAATTCACTAAATGTCACTTTTTTGTTTCCATGTTAGCATTCACTTAACATTAATTAAGTGTGGGGAGTTGCTGGTCAAAATATTGGGAGAATATTTCAATGCTACAATGGCAGTCTCAAGACAGAAAATAAAATTTTGTGTCATTTATTTTAATAACTAAAACCAAAAAATTATTAGAAACTAATATAAAAATGAAAACAAACCATCAAGGGCAATGTAATTTAGGTTGTATCTTGCAGCCTCAACTTCCTTAGCATCTTCTTGTGACCAATCACGTTCATCAAATACCTCTTTCTGACGAAATTCTGCATTGTCATCAAATTTCATCTTGGCATCAAGAGCATACACTGAAAAATAAAGTTATATTTACAAATAAGTAATGATAGCTTCATATCTGAAATTTCAGAGAAACACTACACAAGGACAAGTTTTAAGGGTAAACATTTCATGTCAGTGAAGTATGTTTTCTTTTTTTTTTTTTTTTTTTTGAAGTATTTTGGTAGATTTTGCAGAACATCTGGAGCTAAAAGCTGGTACTTGAAAAAACAACTAGATTGTCCAAAACAAGTACAGTATTTGCAGTACTATACAGCCTCTCCTCACTTAATGACGGAGTTCCGTTCCTAAAACCAAGTTGGTAAACAAATTCGTAGCTAAGTGAGGAACATACAATAATTGTAGTGGGTTTATGTCAACCATCTTTGATATTGTTTTAATGTTACCTTTGCACTACATGTATTTATAACATTTCTGGTATATTTTTAAATGTTTATACAGCAGTGTACTGTACATTGTAATAAAAAGAATCGAGGTAATCAGCTCTAATATACATTATTTAGGTATGTATACTGGTCAGAGAGCCTGTCGTAAGTTTAAGTCATCGGTAAACAAGTACAGGGGACCCTCTGTTTTCGTCTATCTCCATTATTGCCAATTTCGGTTTTGGCCGACTTTTTTCGTTTATTTTTTTTTTCCAGTTTTGTCAATTACCTCCATTTTCGTCAACTGTATGGAACCTGTCCAGTGCCCAGCATGCAGACAAAGCTGCCTCCCACACCATTCTCAGCCAGTGTAGCATTGTTTCTTGGCGAGTGAGAATATCCTGCCAAGTCATACAAAACATTTTGAAATAATCCATTGTTTTTGCCACTTGTTTATTGTGTGTGACTGCTAAATATGCCACTATGGGCCCAAAGAAAGCTTCTAGTGCCAGCCCTTTGGTAAAGAATGTGAGAAACATGATATAATTCAAGAAAAAGTTTGTAGAAAAATACGAAAGTGGTGGTGGTAGAGGGTGGTAGTGATGGTGGTAGAGGGTAGTACTGATGGTGGTAGAGGGTGGTAGTGATGGTGGTAGTGGTTGTGATGGTGGTAGAGGCTGGTAGTGATGGTGGTAGAGGGTGGTAGTGGTTGTGATGCTGGTAGAGGGTGGTAGTGATAGTGGTAGAGGGTGCCTTCTTCAGTGATTCAGCAATTCTACTAACTCCTCCAAGGTTGTTGGAGTTATATAGGGCTACAGAAAACACCACTGCCTCTGCTGCAGCTTTCACCAACAGTATGTATGGCTTATGCTCACAGTGGCCCTTGTGGGCCCAACAACAACAGAACACCTGTTGTTATACATGACTTATTTTATTCATTCTAGAGTATATGTCATGTTTCTATGTTAACAATATTGTTTAATATGTCATGTTAGTTGAATTGTGATAGATAAATAAATAGTTTGAAAGTAGTTTGTTAGATTATGTATTGGTGGATAAAAGGTTAATGGGTAGGCTCCAGGATGTACACGTTTATAGAGGGGCAACTGATATATCGGATCATTATCTAGTTGTAGCTACAGTTAGAGTAAGAGGTAGATGGGATATGAGGTAAATGGCAACAACAAGTAAGAGGGAGGTGAAAGTGTATAAACTAAGGGAGGAGGAAGTTCGGGTGAAATATAAGCAACTATTGGCAGAAAGGTGGACTGGTGCAGGTATGAGTAGTGGGGGGGTTGAAGAGGGTTGGAATAGTTTTAACCCTTTCAGGGTCCAAGGCCAAAATCTGAAGTCACGCACCAGTGTCCAAGAATTTAAAAAAAAAAAAAATTTGTTATTTTTTCTTATGAAATCGTAGAGAATCTTTTTGTGAAGGTAATAAAACAAAAAGTACGAAATTTGGTGGAAAATTGACGAAATTATGCTCTCGCGAATTTTGATGTGTCAGTGATATTTACGAATCGGAGATTTTGCCGACTTTGACTCCCATTTTAGGCCAATTACATTATTCCAATCAACCAAATTCTTAGCTATTTCACTAGTATTACTTCTATTCTATCGACTGAGCACAAGAAATCGCCAAGTCAACTGTTTCAACTACAAAATAAAGTGATCGGAAATTGTTAATTTGGCCAATTTAACACAAAGTTCAAAATATTCCAATTTCAAAATAGGCTCCAGAATAAACAATGTAGGTATTCCTGGAACTAAACTAACATTTCCTCTGTTCATTAGTTACATTTTGAGGCTTTACAAATAAATTCCATTTTGATTTTTTATTCACATAATGAATTTTTATTCACACCAAAAAATAGAAGATTTACTGTTATGCAATACTGTAATAATTGTATAAATATCATCACCATATTTGTGAATGTATATTAGACCCACCAGCTGATGTGTATTAGATGTGTGAGGTCGTTTGTTTACTCTTGAATATCGGCAAAAATTTAACATTTCCGCTACTTTGAGCTCAGTTTCAAGCCATTTCCAGTGCTAAAACCAATCAAAATCATCTCTATTTCTGTAATATGTCTTCCATTCTATCAAATGAGACCAAGAAATCGCAAATACAACTATAAAAAACATACGAAAAAACACTGCAAAGTCGCTGTTTTAATCGAAAAATCATGATTTCAGTTTTTTTCTCTCATTATACACAGTGTGCTGCAGGATCTGTTTTATGTGGTGCACACATACCACATAGATGTATTCTCTCATATCTAGGCCCAAATGTACCACTCACAGTTTATCAGAGTGAGCTGAGCTCATGGCGTAGATCTACGGTTTGGACACTCACCGTAAAGCCGTAGATCTACGGGACGGACCCTGAAAGGGTTAAAAATGCAGTATTAGAATGTGGGGCAGAAGTTTGTGGTTATAGGAGGGTGGGTGCAGGAGGAAAGAGGAGTGATTGGTGGAATGATGAAGTAAAGGGTGTGATAAAAGAGAAAAAGGTAGCTTATGAGAGGTATTTACAGAGCAGAAGTGTTATAAGAAGAGTAGAGTATATGGAGAGTAAAAGAAAGGTGAAGAGAGTGGTGAGAGAGTGCAGAAGGAGAGCGGATGATAGAGTGGGAGAGGTACTGTCAAGGAATTTTAATGAAAATAAGAAAAAATTTTGGAGTGAGTTAAACAAGTTAAGAAAGCCTAGGGAACAAATGGATTTTTTTTTATTAACACACTGGCCAATTCCCGCCAAGGCAGGGTGGCCCGAAAAAGAAAAACTGTCACCATCATTCACTCCATCACTGTCTTGCCAGAAGGGTGCTTATCAGTTAAAAACAGAGAAGGGGAGTTAGTAGATGGGGAGATGGAGGTTTCGGGTAGATGGCGAGACTATTTTGAGGAACTTTTAACCCTTTGACTGTTTCCGACGTATAAATACGTCTTATGAGCCAATGTTTCTGACGTATTTATACACGCAAATTCTAGCGGCTTCAAATCAAGCGGGAAAGGCCTGGTAGGCCTACACGAGAGAGAATGGGTCTCAGTGGTCGGTGTGCACCCTGTGAAAAAAATCTGGGACCCAGCGATGCATTGTGGGAATGCCATGTTGTTAGTCCATTTTCACCATGCCTCTCGGTAAGAAGTTCCTCACTCCTCGGCGGATTGGAGGTCTTTTGTTCCCAAGTGATAGCTCTAACAGCGATGAAAATGTCAGTGACAGTGAATTCCAGGGTTTTGAAGTGAGTGTTACCGGAAAAAGTGCCCAGGATAACGTAATTAGTGATGAAAACCCAGATGACCCACAACCTTCCACCTCTGGTGCTGGGCCGGCTTGTTCACGTTCACCTTTACCAGGACGAAAGAGGAAACTATTTGGTCGTGTACAACACCCAGATGTTAGCAGTGATAGTGATTTCAAGGTCATTGAAAGCAGTTCTAGTGACAGTGAGAGTGAATATTCCCCAGTGAAGCGGCAGTAAGTACGACATAGCATGAGGTCTGGTAGTGTTTCATATGTTGTTCCAACATATGGAACATCCCGTGGCCCTACACCATGATCTGATAGTGAAGATGACGATATTGTAACGATGGGTATGAATGATGTGAGTGATGGAGCAGGCAGTGGTGGTGATAGTGAGGGTGGCACGGCGCATGTGGCACCATCAGCGGGCCACACTACTACCCACACTACTACCCACGCTGCTGACTCTGCACAACAACCAGCCTCACCCTACCCCACACTCCCACAACCTGCACCACCACAACCTGCACAACCACAACCACGGTACAATATCCAGACCCCACCAGCAGACCGCATCTGGGATTGGCAGGACGGTGACGAGTTTGTTCCCAGTCCCCATGACTTTGATGAAACACAAAGTGGAATAAAGCCATCTTGTCCACTTGGGAACAATGCCAGTGAACTGGACTGCTTTGAGTTATTCTTTGATGAACCCCTGATGGACATCATTGTCAGGGAAACAAACACATACTGTGATTACACCATGGCAAATACAATTCTCTCACCAAAATCACGGCTACACAAGTGGAAGGAGACAACTGTGGCAGAGATGTACCTGTTTTTTGCCACAATAATGCTTATGCCACATGTGTATAAGCACACTGTCACCACATACTGGGCAACAGAACGCCTGATTTCAACTCCAGGTTTTAGTGACATTATAGGTGTCAATCGTTTCCTGATACTGTTACGTATGTTACACTTTTCAGACAAAACCAGGCCTGACAGAAGCGACAGGTTATATAAGATCAGAAATGTGTTTATGTACCTGAAACAAAAGTGCTGCATGCATTTTTATCCCTTCAGGAAGCTTGTTATTGATGAGTCCTTGATTTTATTCAAAGGAAGACTCTCATTCAAGCAATATATACCAAGCAAGAGGAAACGCTTTGGTATAAAGCTATTTGTACTGTGTGATTGCAGAAGTGGTCTAGTTTTGGATATCATTGTGTACACTGGCAGTAATACTTTGAGAGATACCATGAAGTTATTGGGTATCTCTGGTGATGTGGTTCGAACAATGATGGAACCATATCTTGGTAAGGGGCATATGTTATTTACTGATAACTGGTACACAAGCCCCTTACTCAGTGATTTCTTGTGAGTGAACTTGACAGACGTGTGTGGCACAGTGCGTCGTAATCGTAAACATATGCCAAGGTTCGACGCTGGCACTCGCAGAGGTGAGGTGCAAGCCTTTGCTGCCAATGACATCATAGCATTTCGGTGGCATGACAAACGTGATGTCACATTGTTGACATCAGTTCACAGAAACGAAATGGTACCCAGTGGCAGGGACAACAGAGAGACCAATGAACCCATTCTAAAGCCTGCAGCTGTCATGGACTACAACCTCAATATGCGCTTAGTGGACAAATGTGACATGCAGATTGGGTTTGCAGACTGTGTACGCAAGAGTTATAAGTGGTATATAAAACTTTTTTTCCATCTTGTTGATATCTCTATGCTAAATGCTTATAACATATACAAGTTGAAGACCAACAAAACACCAAAATATGGTGAATTTTGCCTGTCAGTAATCAGACAAATAATTGCAAAGTACCAAGGAGCAACTCCTGCAATAGACCAGCGCCCACACACGTCATCTCGTTTCAAGCCTGGTGATCACTACCCCATACAACTGCCTCCTACTACTGCCAAGAAAAATGCTCAGAAGAGGTGTTATGTATGTATGCATACCACAAAACGCCCACAAACACGCAGAGACACTCGTTTTATGTGTGAGGAGTGTGAAGTGCCCCTCTGCATATACCCATGTTTCAAAGAGTTCCACAAGCTGCAGCAGTTCTAGGAACGTGTTTAGTGACTGTACATATGTATATATATTATGGAACAATAGTAATAAACATTGTTTTGTATTGTTTGTTTGTGTAAACAAAGTGTATACAAAAACTAATAGTGATAAAGTTTGTTCTGTTATTGTGTTGTAAACAATGAGTGTATATTTGAAGAATGCACCTTACATTGGTCTCACAGGCCACGTAAGTTACCTGGAACAGAAAAATATTGAAAAATGCAAGAAACCTTTGAATTAGAGTAAATAAAAGAATACCGGGTGGGCGGCAGTCGCCGCTGTTGCCGTACGCACGTCACTTTCTGCAAACTTTGCGGCTCTATATCTCGGTAAGTACTGATGGCAAAAAATTTTTTTTAGGCTTAAAACACTCACAAAAATATTCCTAACATTTTCATAAGAAAAAATAATTTTTTTTTCTCGAATATTTGGCGACATAGAATGACAGTTTCAGAGAGGGGCCTGAAACAGTCAAAGAGTTAAAAAAATGTCGACGAAGAAAGGGAGGCAGTAATTTCATGCACTGGCCAGGGAGGTATATCATCTTTTAGGAGTGAAGAAGAGCAGGATGTAAGTGTGGGGGAGGTGCATGAGGCATTACGTAGAATGAAAGGGGGTAAAGCAGCAGGAGCTGACGGGATCATGATAGAAATGTTAAAAACGGGGGGGGACATAGTGTTGCAGTGGATGGTATTTTTGTTTAATAAATGTATGAAAGAGGGGAAGGTACCTAGGGATTGGCGGAGAGCATGTATAGTCCCTTTATATGAAGGGAAGGGGGACAAAAGAGATTGTAAAAATTATAGAGGAATAAGTTTACTGAGTATACCAGGAAAAGTGTACAGTAGGGTTATTATTGAAAGAATTAGAGGCAAGACAGAATGTAGAATTGCGGATGAGCAAGGAGGTTTTAGAGTGGGTAGGGGATGTGTAGATCAAGTGTTTACATTGAAGCATATATGTGAGCAGTATGTAGATAAAGGTAGGGAAGTTTTTATTGCATTTATGGATTTAGAAAAGGCATATGATAGAGTGGATGTAGTATATACAAAATTCATTAAAGAAAGTGTTTATATATTTCTACCTCAACAGCCATCTCTCAGATTATACTGAAGGATATTTTAACCCGTATACGGTTCAAATGTATATACAGTGGACCCTCAACCAGCGATGGCATCGATTAACGATAAATCTGACCAGCGATACATTTTAACGCAAAAATTTTGCCTCGACTAGCACTTAAAAACCAGCGCTATTCGTTCCGTACCATACGCGTCCACTTTGGCCTGAGCGCGCCTCACTTGTCCCTTGGGTGCCAGTGTTTACAAGCCAGCCAGCCACCGCGGTCACTTCCAAACATACAACTGGAACATTTCATATTATCACAGCCTTTATAGTGATTGCACCTGCAAAATAAGTCATCATGGGCCCCAAGAAAGCTTCTAGTGCCAACCCTATAGCAAAAAGGGTGAGAATTACTATGGAGATGAAGAAAGAGATCATTGCTAAGTATGAAAGTGGAGTGCGTGTCTCTGAGCTGGTCAGGTTGTATAATAAACCCCAATCAACCATCGCTACTATTGTGGGCAAGAAAACAGCAATCAAGGAAGCTGTTCTTGCCAAAGGTGCAACTATGTTTTCGAAACTGAGATCGCAAGTGATAGATGATGTTGAGAGGCTGTTATTGGTGTGAATAAACGAGAAACAGATAACAGGAGACAGCATCTCTCAAGCGATCATATGTGAAAAGGCTAGGAAGTTGCATGACGATTTAATTACAAAAATGCCAGCAACTAGTGATGTGAGTGAATTTAAGGCCAGCAAAGGTTGGTTTGAGAGATTTAAGAAGTGTAGTGGCATTCATAGTGTGATAAGGCATGGTGAGGCTGCCAGTTCAGACCACAAATCGGCTGAAAAATATGTGCAGGACTTCAAGGAGTACATAGACAGTGAAGGACTGAAACCTGAACAAGTGTTTAATTGTGACAAAACAGGCCTGTTTTGGAAGAAAATGCCAAGCAGGACGTACATTACTCAGGAGGAAAAGGCACTCCCAGGACATAAGCCTATGAAAGACAGGCTTACTCTGTTGATGTGTGCCAATGCTAGTGGTGATTGCAATGTGAAGCCTTTATTGGTGTATCACTCTGAAACTCCCAGAGTGTTCAGGAAAAACAATGTCCTGAAGGCTAATTTGTGTGTGCTGTGGAGGGCAAACAGTAAGGCATGGGTCACTAGGGACTTTTTCTATGACTGGTTATACCATGCATTTGCCCCCAATGTGAAAAATTACCTAACTGAAAAGAAATTAGACCTTAAGTGCCTCCTGGTATTAGACAATGCTCCTGGTCATCCTTCAGACTTGGCAGAGCGACTTTCTAGGGACATGAGTTTCATTAAGGTGAAGTTTTTGCCTCCTAATACCACTCCTCTCCTGCAGCCCATGGACCAGCAGGTTATTTCCAACTCAAGAAACTGTACACAAAAGCTATGTTTGAAAGGTGCTTTGTAGTAACCTCAGAAACTCAACTGACTCTAAGAGAGTTTTGGAAAGATCATTTTACCATCCTCAATTGTGTAAACATTATAGGTAAGGCTTGGGAGGAAGTGACTAAGAGGACATTGAACTCTGCTTGGAAAAAACTGTGGCCAGAATGTGTAGACAAAAGGGATTTTGAAGGGTTTGAGGCTAACCCTGAGAATCCTATGCTAGTTGAGGAATCCATTGTGGCATTGGGGAAGTCCTTGGGGTTGGAGGTTAGTGGGGAGGATGTGGAAGAGTTGGTGGTGGAGGACAGTGAAGAACTAACCACTGATGAGCTGCTAGATCATCTTGAACAGCAAGAGGGTAGACCTGAGGAAACTGCTTCGGAGGAGGGGAGAGAGAAACTGAAGAAGTTGCCTACTTCTAAGATAAAGGAAATGTGTGCAAAGTGGCTTGAAGTGCAAACCTTTTTTGATGAAAATCACCCTGACACAGCTACTGCAAGCCGTGTTGGCAACCTGTACACTGACAATGTTGTGAACCACTTTAGGAAAGTCATAAAGGAACGAGAGGTACAGGTATCTATGGACAGATATGTTGTGCGACAGAAGTCCAGTGACTCTGAAGCTGGTCCTAGTGGCATTAAAAGAACAAGGGAAGTAACCCCAGAAAAAGACTTGCTGCCTCAAGTGCTAATGGAAGGGGATTCCCCTTCTAAACACTAAGACCATCAACACACTCCCCTCTTCCCATCCCATCAATCATCACCAGATCTTCAATAAAGGTAAGTGTCATGTAACTGTGCATGTAATCTTCAGTTTGTGTGTATTAAAATTAATATTTCATGTGGTAAAAATTTTTTTTCTTCAATACTTTTGGGCGTCTTGCACGGATTAATTTGATTTCCATTATTTCTTATGGGGGAAAATTAACTTGACTAACGATAATTTTGACTAACGATGAGCTCTCAGGAACGGATTAATATCGCTGGTTGAGGGTCCACTGTATACGTTTTTTCAACATTTGAAAGTATGTAAAAAAAGTAGATTTTTTTTTTTTTTTTGTACATTTGAAAACGTGTAAAAAAACTTTGATCTACTTTTTTTTTTGTTAATTTGAAAATATGTAAAAAAAACGTAGATCTACTTTTGGAGCACTACGCATGTGAACGTAGATCTGCTAGGACCCTTTACAGGTTAAAGGTTGACATTGTAGCATATTAGTTTATCACTACTGTATTCATATTATCTTCCAGAGATAAACTAAGTAGTTACTCCTTTCCACCCTTCCCTATTGGAGTACCTGAATTACAACCATTTGATTGTTATATGATGTTTGTCCTCTTAAGATTTTTTTTTTCTAATTTTACCAGATTTTTTGGAATAAAATGCTTTTCATTGAGACTGAAATTTAAAGTATTTTTCCTTTCACCTATTATGACTACTGGAATGATATTTACCATTTACCATTTGTCCTCCAGTTGAGTAAGATCTACAGGGCCTGCAATGTAGTAGCACAAAATAACTTCTTGCTATGGATTACCTGGAGTATACCTGGAAGGTGTCCCAGGGGTCAACGCCCCCGTGGCCTGGTCCGTGACCAGGCCTCGAGGTGGATCAGGGCCTGATCAACCATGCAGTTACTGCCGGCAGCATGCAAACACATGCCAATTTTATACCATTATGGATTAACTATTCTTTACTGAAAATTACTAACAAAGAAAAACAGAACTGGCACTTCATAATTAAAAGTATTTTTCCATTCAGCATACAGTGATGCAAGTACAAATATATTTACCTGAAGAATCTATGCATAATGAAATGAATATTATGTTTGTTAGGAAACTAAATAAATATGTCATATATTTCCCTTAAATCCCAATTTCTGACAGGCTTATAATTTATGTTTGTTACGCAAACACGACAAAAATTATCAATCACTTCGTTTCCAAATACAGCACTGCTGCCATTCATGAGCCCTTCCAACCAGAACTTGTCAAAATACGTATAGCATCACAAAATACCAATGAAGAAAAATAAAGCTATATTTAATGAAAATTATAAGTTAGTAACTAATAAAAACTATTCTTATTAAACAAAGGGAAAACTTAAATTTCTTTTTGATTCCCATTCAGAAATTTTAACATATATGATACCATAGTCCCCCTAAAAACAAATTAAAAAACACCCTGCATCTCATACAGCCCATGTAATTGTGGCAGTAGTAGAAAACCTGTATGACAATATACACTAAAAGCTTTTTTTCCAAACCTCATGAATTTAGGGTGGGACAAATATGGAGGTTTCTTATACAACAGATAATTACGTAATTTAAAACTAACATTTACAGTACTACATTTAAACAAAACAAAAAAAAAAGCTCAGTTAATATAAAGATGAAATAACGATGAATTATCCAGTTTAGAATAAAGTTGGCAAACTTTTCCCCCGTTTTTAAAATGATATATTAAGTAAGAGTGCAGTCATTCTGCCAGTACTGTACTTACATTTGCCATAGGTATCCTCTGCATACGGATTGATTTCTATCAAAGATGCATCATATGTTATAAATGCATTATACAGAGATTTAATAACACCCACAGTTTCTTCCAAGTGAGTATCAAGGCCCAGCCATTTTGTAAGGTTCTCTGCCTTCTCATCTGTGATACCTGAAAAATGAAAGCTAATAGTTAATATTGTATATCACTTACAAAAACATAACTGCCATCAAATTTGTTCAATCTTTTTTTTTTACCTACAAAATATGATGGTTTTAAAAAATATATAAGCAACTATTGGCAGAAAGGTGGGCTGGTGCAAGTATTAGTAGTGAGGGGAGGGGGGTTGAAGAGGGTTGGAATAGTTTTAAATGCAGTATTAGAATGTGGGGCAGAAGTTTGTTGATACAGGAGGGTGGGTGCAGGAGGAAAGAGGAGTGATTAGTGCAAAGATGAAGTGAACGGTGCGATAAAAGAGAAAAAGATAGCTTATGAGAGGTGTTCACAAAGCAGAAGTGTTATAAGAAGAGTAGAGTATATGGAGAGTAAAAGAAAGGTGAAGAGAGTGGTGAGAGAGTGCAAAAGGAGAGCAGATGATAGCATGGGAGAGGGACTGTCAAGAAATTTTAATGAAAATAAGAAAAAATTTTGGAGTGAGTTAAACAAGTTAAGAAAGCCTAGGGAACAAATGGATTTGTCAGTTAAGAACAGAGTACGGGAGTTAGTAGATGGGGAGATAGAGGTATTGGGTAGATGGCGAGAATATTTTGAGGAACTTTTAAATGTCGACGAAGAAAGGGAGGTGGTAATATCATGCACTGGCCAGGAAGGTATACCATCTTTTAGGAGTGAAGAAGAGCAGGATGTGAATGTGGGGGAGGTGCATGAGGCATTACATAGAATGAAAGGGGGTAAAGCAGCTGGAACTGACGGGATCATGATAGAAATGTTAAAAGCAGGGGGGGATATAGTGTTGGAGTGGTTGGTACTTTTGTTTAATAAATGTATGAAAGAAGGGAAGGTACCTGGGGATTGGCAGAGAGCATGTATAGTTCCTTTATATAAAGGGAAGGGGGACAAAAGAGATTGTAAAAATTATATTCCTAGGCCGACCCCTACCCCGCCTTCCTTCCACTACAGACTGATACACTCTTGAAGTCATTCTGTTTCGCTCCATTCTCTCTACATGTCCGAACCACCTCAACAACCCTTCCTCAGCCCTCTGGACAACAGTTTTGGTAATCCCGCACCTCCTCCTAACTTCCAAACTACGAATTCTCTGCATTATATTCACACCACACATTGCCCTCAGACATGACATCTCCACTGCCTCCAGCCTTCTCCTCGCTGCAACATTCATCACCCACGCTTCACACCCATATAAGAGCGTTGGTAAAACTATACTCTCATACATTCCCCTCTTTGCCTCCAAGGACAAAGTTCTTTGTCTCCCACAGACTCCTAAGTGCACCACTCACTCTTTTTCCCTCATCAATTCTATGATTCACCTCATCTTTCATAGACCCATCTGCTGACACGTCCACTCCCAAATATCTGAATACGTTCACCTCCTCCATACTCTCTCCCTCCAATCTGATATTCCCCTTTCATTTTACCTACTGCCTCACGAACTTCCCCCAGGAATAAGTTTACTGAGTATACCAGGAAAAGTGTACAGTAGGGTTATTATTGAAAGAATTAGAGTTAAGACAGAATGTAGAATTGCAGATGAGAAAAAAGGTTTTAGAGTGGTTAGGGGATGTGTAGATCAAGTGTTTACATTGAAGCATAGGTAATACATATTTTAAGAAAAAGAGGATAAATAAGTATACACGATATGATGTAGGGCGAAATGACAGTAGTTTGTTGGATTATGTATTGGTAGATAAAAGACTGTTGAGTAGACTTCAGGATGTACATGTTTATAGAGGGGCCACAGATATATCAGATCACTTTCTAGTTGTAGCTACACTGAGAGTAAAAGGTAGATGGGATACAAGGAGAATAGAAGCATCAGGGAAGAGAGAGGTGAAGGTTTATAAACTAAAAGAGGAGGCAGTTAGGGTAAGATATAAACAGCTATTGGAGGATAGATGGGCTAATGAGAGCATAGGCAATGGGGTCGAAGAGGTATGGGGCAGGTTTAAAAATGTAGTGTTGGAGTGTTCAGCAGAAGTTTGTGGTTACAGGAAAGTGGGTGCAGGAGGGAAGAGGAGTGATTGGTGGAATGATGATGTAAAGAGAGTAGTAAGGGAGAAAAAGTTAGCATATGAGAAGTTTTTACAAAGTAGAAGTGATGCAAGGAGGGAAGAGTATATGGAGAAAAAGAGAGAGGTTAAGAGAGTGGTGAAGCAATGTAAAAAGAGAGCAAATGAGAGAGTGGGTGAGATGTTATCAACAAATTTTGTTGAAAATAAGAAAAAGTTTTGGAGTGAGATTAACAAGTTAAGAAAGCCTAGAGAACAAATGGATTTGTCAGTTAAAAATAGGAGAGGAGAGTTATTAAATGGAGAGTTAGAGGTATTGGGAAGATGGAGGGAATATTTTGAGGAATTGTTAAATGTTGATGAAGATAGGGAAGCTGTGATTTCGTGTATAGGGCAAGGAGGAATAACATCTTGTAGGAGTGAGGAAGAGCCAGTTGTGAGTGTGGGGGAAGTTCGTGAGGCAGTAGGTAAAATGAAAGGGGGTAAGGCAGCCGGGATTGATGGGATAAAGATAGAAATGTTAAAAGCAGGTGGGGATATAGTTTTGGAGTGGTTGGTGCAATTATTTAATAAATGTATGGAAGAGGGTAAGGTACCTAGGGATTGGCAGAGAGCATGCATAGTTCCTTTGTATAAAGGCAAAGGGGATAAAAGAGAGTGCAAAAATTATAGGGGGATAAGTCTGTTGAGTGTACCTGGTAAAGTGTATGGTAGAGTTATAATTGAAAGAATTAAGAGTAAGACGGAGAATAGGATACCAGATGAACAAGGAGGCTTTAGGAAAGGTAGGGGGTGTGTGGACCAGGTGTTTACAGTGAAACATATAAGTGAACAGTATTTAGATAAGGCTAGAGAGGTTTTTGTGGCATTTATGGATTTGGAAAAGGCGTATGACAGGGTGGATAGGGGGGCAATGTGGCAGATGTTGCAAGTGTATGGTGTAGGAGGTAGGTTACTGAAAGCAGTGAAGAGTTTTTACGAGGATAGTGAGGCTCAAGTTAGAGTATGTAGGAAAGAGGGAAATTTTTTCCCAGTAAAAGTAGGCCTTAGACAAGGATGTGTGATGTCACCGTGGTTGTTTAATATATTTATAGATGGGGTTGTAAGAGAAGTAAATGCGAGGGTCTTGGCAAGAGGCGTGGAGTTAAAAGATAAAGAATCACACACAAAGTGGGAGTTGTCACAGCTGCTCTTTGCTGATGACACTGTGCTCTTGGGAGATTCTGAAGAGAAGCTGCAGAGATTGGTGGATGAATTTGGTAGGGTGTGCAAAAGAAGAAAATTAAAGGTGAATACAGGAAAGAGTAAGGTTATGAGGATAACAAAAAGATTAGGTGATGAAAGATTGAATATCAGATTGGAGGGAGAGAGTATGGAGGAGGTGAACGTATTCAGATATTTGGGAGTGGACGTGTCAGCGGATGGGTCTATGAAAGATGAGGTGAATCATAGAATTGATGAGGGAAAAAGAGTGAGTGGTGCACTTAGGAGTCTGTGGAGACAAAGAACTTTGTCCTTGGAGGCAAAGAGGGGAATGTATGAGAGTATAGTTTTACCAACGCTCTTATATGGGTGTGAAGCGTGGGTGATGAATGTTGCAGCGAGGAGAAGGCTGGAGGCAGTGGAGATGTCATGTCTGAGGGCAACGTGTGGTGTGAATATAATGCAGAGAATTCGTAGTTTGGAAGTTAGGAAGAGGTGCGGGATTACCAAAACTGTTGTCCAGAGGGCTGAGGAAGGGTTGTTGAGGTGGTTCGGACATGTAGAGAGAATGGAGCGAAACAGAATGACTTCAAGAGTGTATCAGTCTGTAGTGGAAGGAAGGCGGGGTAGGGGTCGGCCTAGGAAGGGTTGGAGGGAGGGGGTAAAGGAGGTTTTGTGTGCGAGGGGCTTGGACTTCCAGCAGGCATGCGTGAGCGTGTTTGATAGGAGTGAATGGAGACAAATGGTTTTTAATACTTGACGTGCTGTTGGAGTGTGAGCAAAGTAACATTTATGAAGGGATTCAGGGAAACCGGCAGGCCGGACTTGAGTCCTGGAGATGGGAAGTAGAGTGCCTGCACTCTGAAGGAGGGGTGTTAATATTGCAGTTTAAAAACTGTAGTGTAAAGCACTCTTCTGGCAAGACAGTGATGGAGTGAATGATGGTGAAAGTTTTTCTTTTTCGGGCCACCCTGCCTTGGTGGGAATCGGCCAGTGTGATAATAATAATAAAAAAAAATTTAGATAAAGGTAGGGAAGTTTTTACTGCATTTATGGATTTAGAAAAGGCATATATTAGAGACGATAGGGGAGCAATATGGCAGATGTTGCAAGTACGTGCATGTATATGGAATAGGTGCTAAGTTACTAAATGCTGTAAAGAGTTTTTATGAGGATAGTGAGGCTCAGTTTAGGGTGTGTAGAAGAGAGGGAGACTACTTTCTGGTAAAAGTAGGTCTTAGACAGGGATGTGTAATGTCACCATGGTTGTTTAATATATTTATAGATGGGGTCGTAAAAGAAGTAAATGCTAGGGTGTTCGGGAGAGGGGTGGGATTAAATTATGGGGAATCAAATTCAAAATGGGAATTGACACAATTACTTTTTGCTGATGATACTGTGCTTATGGGAGATTCTAAAGAAAAATTGCAAAGGTTAGTGGACGAGTTTGGGAATGTGTGTAAAGGTAGAAAGTTGAGGGTGAACATAGAAAAAAAGCAAGGTGATGAGAGTATCAAATGATTTAGATAAAGAAAAATTGGATATCAAATTGGGGAGGAGGAGTATGGAAGAAGTGGATGTTTTCAGATAAGTGGGAGTTGACATGTCAGTGGATGGATTTATGAAGGATGAGGTTAATCATAGAATTGATGAAGGAAAGAAGGTGAGTGGTGCATTGAGGTATATGCGGAGACAAAAAATGTTATCTATGGAGGCAAAGAAGGGAATGTATGAAAGTATAGTAGTACCAACACTCTTATATGGGTGTGAAACTTGGGTTGTAAATGCTACAGCGAGGAGGCGGTTGGAGGCAGTGGAGATGTCCTGTCTAAGGGCAATGTGTGGTGTAAATATTATGCAGAAAATTCGGAGTGTGGAAATTAGGAGAAGGTGTGGAGTTAATAAAAGTATTAGCCAGAGGGCTGAAGAGGGGTTATTGAGGTGGTTTGGTTATTTAGAGAGAATGGATCAAAGCAGAATGACATGGAGAGCATATAAATCTGTAGGGGAAGGAAGGCGGGGTAGGGGTTGTCCTCGAAAAGGTTGGAGGGGGTAAGGAGCTTTTGTGGGCGAGGGGCTAGGACTTCCAGCAAACGTGCATGTGTGTGTTAGATAGTGAATGGAGACAAATGGTATTTGGGACCTGATGAGCTGTTGAAGTGCGAGCAGGATAATATTTATTGAAGAGATTCAGGGAAACTGGTTATTTTTATATAGCCGGACTTGAGTCCTGGGAATGGGAAGTACAGTGCCTGCACTTTAAAGGAGGGGTTTGGGATATTGACAGTTTGGAGGGATATGTTGTGTATCTTTGTACGTATATGCTTCTAAACTGTTGTATTCTGAGCACCTCGGCAAAAACAGTGATTATGTGTGAGTGAGGTGAAAGTGTTGAATTATGATGAAAGTATTTTCTTTTTGGGGATTTTCTTCTTTTTGGGTCACCCTGCCTCGGTGGGAGACGGCCGACTTGTTAAAAAAAAAAAAATTAAATATGGTCCTAGGTAGTAGGTTGGTAGTCAGCAACTGTCCAGGGAGGTACTACCATCCTGCCAAGTGAGTGTAAAATGCAAGCCTGTATAATTGTTTTACATGATGGTAGGATTCCTGGTGTCTTTTTTTTTGTCTCATAAACATGCGAGATTTCAGGTATGTCTTGCTACTTCTACTTGCACTAAGGTCACACTATACATGCATGTACAAGCAGATATATACACACCCCTCTGGGTTTTCTTCCATTTTCTTACTAGTTCTTCTTGTTTATTTCCACTTATCTCCATGGGGAAGTGGAACAGAATTCTTCCTCTGTAAGCCATGAGTGTTGTAAGAGATGAGTAAAATGCCAGGAGCAAGGAGCAAGTAACCCCTTTTCCTGTATATTATTACGAGATTTAAAAGGAGAAACTTTCATTTTTCCTTTTGGGCCATCCTGCCTTGGTGGGATACGGCCAGTTTGTTGAAAGAAAAGAGAAGAATTAAATATGGTATAAAACTTTTTAAAGAAACTGAAATAAATATAGATAAAAGAATACTGTAGTGCACTGTAAGAAAATACAAGAGTAAATTGTAATTAACCCTTTCAGGGTGAAGACCCCTGATCTCAAACTTGTGCTCAGGGTTGAAGAATTTAAAAAAAAAAAATTGTTCTTTCTCATGAAATGATAGAGATTCTTTTTATGGAAAACTTTCAGAATTATGCACTTGCAAAGTTAGCAGTTCCAGCGATATTTGCGCATTAGCAATTTTGCCCGTTTTGAGCCCTATTTTCGGCCAATTCCATTGTTCCAAATACCATTCGTCTCCATTCATTATCTAACACGCTCACACACGTTTGCTGAAGTCCTAGCCCCTCGCCCACAAAACCTCCTTTACCCCCTCCCTCCAACCTTATCGAGGACAACCCCTACCCCGCCTTCCTTCCCCTATAGATTTATACGCTCTCCATGTCATTCTACTTTGATCCATTCTCTCTAAATAACCAAAACACCTCAACAACCCCTCTTCAGCCCTCTGGCTAATACTTTTATTAACTCCACACCTCCTAATTTCCACACTCCGAATTTTCTGCATAATATTTACACCACACATTGCCCTTAGACAGGACATCTTCACTGCCTCCATCTGCCTCCTCGCTGTAGCATTTACAGCCCAAGCTTCACACCCATATAAGTGTTGGTACTACTCTACTTTCATGCATTTCCTTCTTTGCCTCCACAGATAACGATTTTTGTCTCCATATATACCTTAATGCACCACTCGCCTTTTTTTCTTCATCAATTCTGTGATATTTAATTGTAGTAAATAAATCACTAAACTGCTGTGTGTTTATAAATGAACTTGTGCACACAAGCCAAGTCAAGACAAGAGAATGTGATGTCTTTTATGAAACTTACCTTCAACAATATCAATGGGGACTTTAATGATGGACTCTGGATCCTCTTGTGCCACTTCTTCTATGTTGATACCTCCTTGGGCTGATGCAATGATGACTGGCCCCTAACAGAAGTAATACAAATGGGATGCTAGTTATACTTAGAATACATTAACTAGTTTATCTATAATAGTTACATTTATCTAAAATATAATATAGATATAGTAGACCCTTTTATTATATGGATTTATTTGGCATATTTTGGTTATTGCACTAGTGAAAATTTGAGGCACAATTTTATACAACACTTTTTTTTGCAGGAAAAAAAAAAAAAAAAAAAATTCCCAGGGGGAAGACCTACTGCCATCCCCTAACACCTCCGACACTCCTGCCACCCCCATCCCAGTCTTCATGAATACATGTCCAGTACTATTCTCTCCTAGGAGCTAGCTGTGTTTGTGAATTGAGTTTTGATCTTTTAATTGCCGTATCTTTTATCTGCCAAGCAATCATGGCACCCAGTAGGCATACGAGTGTTGCTGAAAGAGGTAAGAACAAGTATAAGCATTTAAGTCTTGGACTTACGAAGAAAATAGAGATATTAGACAAGAGAGCCTAAGGCCTTAATGAAGCATGTTTGTACATTTAAAAAAATGAGGTAAACATACGAGTTTGTGTGATGAACGACTGACTTGCTTAACTGACTTATTTGACCAACTTACTGACTTGACTGACTTATTTTACTTACTGTTTTACATGACTGACTTACTGACTTGATTGACTTACTGACTTAAAGTTAGAATTTTTCACTGAGGAGAACCCTGACAAATCTAGTAGTGCTTTGAAACAGTGTCTAGAGCAGCTGATACCTTATCGTCAGCTGTATACGTAATGTACTGCATGGTAAAATAGCTCAGAAATCCATTACAGAATTTATGCACACTCCAGTACAGCCATCGACTTCAGTACCAGAACCTCTATCATCCACCTCAGCCCAGTAGGGCCACTCTCTTCACAGTCATTGACAAATGCAGGCACTCACAATTAAAGGTAAGAAATACTATTATTTCTGTTGCATTAGTAGTCTTAAGCAGTAAAAACAACATAATACATCATGACACTAACAACAATTAAATATTCACTTTTATTTTTGTAAGAGCTGGAGGTCAAAAAAAAAAAAAAGCTGTCTGGCTTTTTTGGGGCTCCCAGGAACATAACCCTATTTTTCCATAAGTTCTTCAGTTTAACACGAATTTATCTAACACGGAATTTCAGGAGCGTAACTACCATGTAATATAAGGATCTACTGTATCTACACTTTTATATACGGCGGGTTAGGTTCCAGGCTGTCGCCGGAAAGCAGACATCGCCGGAAGGCAGAACTCCATTTTTTTCCATTTATAAATGCATATAAATGCCAGACAACAAGTTTACACTAAATTATATTAAGTTAGTAATAGAACCAGGCATTAAAAACACACAAAGTAAAATACAGTCACAGTAAATTCATTACTTATCTTAAAGTATTTGTAATCTTAATGTAGGGAGAGTGGTGAGTAGTACTTATTTGTAAGAAGTCAGGTGCAGGTAGCCCAGGTGTAGGTAGCTCTGACTCCCCATCTCATACTTAATATACGATATTTAAAATATCCCAGAGAGGTAAAATGCACATACAGTACACTCATTATTTACCTTAAAATATGTGTAGTCTTAATATAGTAAGAGAGGTGAGTAGTATTTATTTGTATAAAGTCAGTGTAGGTAGCCGGTAGGTGTAGCCCGCCTGTGCTACACCTACCGGCTACCTACACTGTGGCCCAGAGCCATATTATTAACATCGACATGCCTTGTTCACTGAATTTAATCATTTCTAACAACTACCTTTAGATGCCATCATAAACGAAGGTAGAAGTAATGAATAATTCATGCCGAAAATTGTAAACAAAAGTGGAGTGGGGGAGTGGCTGGGCCAAACACAGATTCATACATGTTTTCTCTGATGGCTAAACAGAGAAAACGTAATGTTGTCCCTCCACCCGGCTCCACAAGTATTATTATCAGAGCATATAAAATATGCAATAAATGACAGACAACAAGTTTACACTAACTTATATTAAGTTAGCAATAGAAATAGGGATTAAAAACACAATAAAAGGTAAGATACACACAGAGTACACTTATTATTCACCTTAAAATATTAATATTAATGTGTGAGAGGTGAGTGGCAGGGTGTTTATTGAATAACATCAAAATGGCACACCAACATCCTCTAACTTGGCACTTAAAGCAAGAAGCTTATGACTTCTCTTTTTATTACAGCTAACCTTAGACACCATCGTCAATGAGAGCCAACTAGTTAACGAAAGAGTAAACGAGAGAGAGAACGAGATACAGAGTTCAGACAATGTAAGAACACAAACTGAACAGGTAGTGGACGATCACTTGTCAGGAAAAATAAATGCGTATTAATATATGTCTACTTTTAGTTCATTCACGTCCATTTGTAAGAGTTTGTGAAACATTTACCTCAATATTTTTTTTATTTTAATAATAATTACCTCACAATACAAATACTCTTACATTGTGTACAAGTTGTACAAGTTAGTTCAGAATAAACAAACAGCAACACACCACTTTTAGAGTGAATGAAGATAATAATATTAATAATAATAAATATTATTATTATTATTAATTTATTATTTTTTTTTATTATCACACCGGCCGATTCCCACCAAGGCAGGGTGGCCCGAAAAAGAAAAACTTTCACCATCATTCACTCCATCACTGTCTTGCCAGAAGGGTGCTTTACACTACAGTTTTTAAACTGCAACATTAACACCCCTCCTTCAGAGTGCAGGCACTGTACTTCCCATCTCCAGGACTCAAGTCCGGCCTGCCGGTTTCCCTGAACCCCTTCATAAATGTTACTTTGCTTACACTCCAACAGCACGTCAAGTATTAAAAACCATTTGTCTCTATTCACTCCTATCAAACACGCTCACGCATGCCTGCTGGAAGTCCAAGCCCCTCGCACACAAAACCTCCTTTACCCCCTCCCTCCAACCTTTCCTAGGCCGACCCCTACCCCGCCTTCCTTCCACTACAGACTGATACACTCTTGAAGTCACTCTGTTTCGCTCCATTCTCTCTACATGTCCGAACCACCTCAACAACCCTTCCTCAGCCCTCTGGACAACAGTTTTGGTAATCCCGCACATCCTCCTAACTTCCAAACTACGAATTCTCTGCATTTTATTCACACCACACATTGCCCTCAGACACGACATCTCCACTGCCTCCAGCCTTCTCCTCGCTGCAACATTCATCACCCATGCTTCACACCCATATAAGAACGTTGGTAAAACTATACTCTCATACATTCCCCTCTTTGCCTCCAAGGACAAAGTTCTTTGTCTCCACAGACTCCTAAGTGCACCACTCACCCTTTTCCCTTCATCAATTCTATGATTCACCTCATCTTTCATAGACCCATCCGCTGATACGTCCACTCCCAAATATCTGAATACATTCACCTCCTCCATACTCTCTCCCTCCAATCTGATATCCAATCTTTCATCACCTAATCTTTTTGTTATCCTCATAACCTTACTCTTTCCTGTATTCACTTTTAATTTTCTTCTTTTGGACACCCTACCAAATTCATCCACCAATCTCTGCAACTTCTCTTCAGAATCTCCCAAGAGCACAGTGTCATCAGCAAAGAGCAACTGTGACAACTCCCACTTTATGTGTGATTCTTTATCTTTTAACTCCACGCCTCTTGCCAAGACCCTCGCATTTACTTCTCTTACAACCCCATCTATAAATATATTAAACAACCACGGTGACATCACACATCCTTGTCTAAGGCCTACCTTTACTGGGAAATAATTTCCCTCTTTCCTACATACTCTAACTTGAGCCTCACTATCCTCGTAAAAACTCTTCACTGCTTTCAGTAACCTACCTCCTACACCATACATCTGCAACATCTGCCACATTGCCCCCCTGTCCACCCTGTCATACGCCTTTTCCAAATCCATAAATGCCACAAAGGCCTCTTTAGCCTTATCTAAATACTGTTCACTTATATGTTTCACTGTAAACACCTGGTCCACACACCCCCTACCTTTCCTAAAGCCTCCTTGTTCATCTGCTATTATTATAATTAATATTATTATTAATATTAATTATAATAATATTATTAATTAATAATAATAATTATTATTATTTATTATAAAAAGCACTAAACCCACAAGGGTTGTGAATTTCTATACATAGAGTAAAGGCATACGAAAAGAATATTTTTCTACAGTTATCCCCCAGTGTTTGACTAGAGAAAACATAATTCTTCTGACACTACCTACACAGCTGCTTTGTAAACAAATCTCATATTTACATCAATTTTTATTGAGTGTATGTATCATATTTATATGCTATGTAATGGGTTTCATATATAATTTTGAGGAAAATATCATAGACGGATTAATGAAAATGCCTATATTGATGTAAAATAAGACATTTAGTGTGCCCAAGAGTGATTATTATTACGTAGTATTGGCGTCATGAGTAGAGAGAGACTTAGCGATTTTAATGTGTACCTGCACACCAGCACAGTGTGTAAGTATAATTAGGTACAGGTACACAAGCATAATTATCAGAGTAAGATAAGATAAGATAAGATAAGATTTCGTTCGGATTTTTAACCCCGGAGGGTTAACCACCCAGGATAACCCAAGAAAGTCAGTGCGTCATCGAGGACTGTCTAACTTATTTCCATTGGGGTCCTTAATCTTGTCCCCCAGGATGCGACCCACACTAGTCAACTAACACCCAGGTACCTATTTGCTGCTAGGTGAACAGGACATCAGGTGTAAGGAAACGTGTCGAAATGTTTCCACCCGCCGGGAATCGAACCCGGGCCCTTCGTGTGTGAAGCGGGAGCTTTAGCCACCAGGCCACCGGGCCACCGTACATATAAAATATGCAGTAACTTTAAAACACTTGAAATTTTGGAAAGTTTCCTGACATAATAGATGTGGTCACGGAAAATGTAAATAAACCGGGTGGGGGGCGCCGTATTTAAAAGACCGCTTGCCATATAGCAAATTTTGGTCATAATCTGACATCGCCGTATTAGCGGAACGCCGTAAAGCGGGGCCTTACTGTACATACTAAACAAATATTTAAGCTTACACCAAAAGACCTCTCCATCATGATAGCCAAGTAGAACTCGCGACGTGGAAATTTCCGTTCACACACCATGACCTTGTTGCAGGGAACTCCTTTTGCACCAGTTTGCTTGGTTATAAGCTGATCCCCAATCATCTTTGATGCCACTTCTCCAGCTTCTTCTGCCCTGTTTATTAGAAGTATTTCATCACATTAGATATAGAAATTGCTTTCATTCCTTCATGAATTAATTTCTTAACCATTCTTGCAAAATAGTGGCCAGCTTTTCAGAGTTGTTTCAAATAAAATACAGAACAGCTTCTTAAGCAATTTTTTTGTTAATTCTCAATATTCATTGCATATATCACATTTGAATGTTCAAATCTAGAACAATCCAAAATAATCTGTTTTTAATGTATGTACAGGACTGTACTCAGCTTTTCCAAAGAAATTTATTGTAATGGAACTACCTGGAGGTTATTCCGGGGATCAACGCCCCCGCGGCCCGGTCCATGACCAGGCCTCCCGATGGATCAGGGCCTGATCAACTAGGCTGTTACTGCTGGCCGCACGCAGTCCAATGTACAAGCCACAGTCCGGCTGATCCGGCACTGACTTTAGGTATCTGTCCAGCTCTCTCTTGAAGGCAGCCAGGGGCTTATTGGCAATTCCCCTAATGCTTGATGGGAGGCTGTTGAACAGTTTTGGGCCCCAGACACTTATGGTGTTTTCCCTTAGTGTACCGATGGCGCCCCTACTTTTTATTGGGGGCATTTTGCATCGCCTGCCCAGTCTTTTACTTTCGTAGGGAGTGATTTCTGTGTGCAGATTTTGGACCATTCCTTCCAAGATTTTCCAAGTGTAGATTATGATATCTCTCTCCCTCCTGCATTCCAACGAGTACAAGTCAAGTGCTTCCAAGCGTTCCCAGTAGTTAAGGTGCTTGACAGAACTTATACGTGCAGTAAAGGATCTCTGTACACTCTCTAGATCTGCAATTTCACCTGCTTTGAATGGAGATGTTAATGTACAGCAGTATTCCAGCCTAGAGAGAACAAGTGATTTGAAAAGGATCATCATTGGCTTGGCATCTCTCGTTTTGAAAGTTCGCGTTATCCATCCTATCATTTTCTCTGCACGTGCGATCGTGGCACTGTTGTGATCCTTGAAAGTGAGATCCTCAGACATTACTACTCCCAGGTCCCTTACATTATTTTTCCGCTCTATTGTATGGCCGGAGTCAGTAGTATACTCTGTTCTAGTTATTATCTCCTCCAGTTTTCCATAACGGAGTAGTTGGAATTTGTCCTCATTGAACATCATATTGTTTACCGTTGCCCAATGGAAAACTTTGTTTATATCTTCTTGGAGGTTAACCGCGTCCTCAGCAGATGACAGCCTCATGCAGATCCTAGTATCATCCGCAAAGGATGATACAGTGCTGTGGTGTATATCTCTATGTCTGATATGAGGATAAGGAATAAGATGGGGGCGAGTACTGTGCCTTGTGGAACAGAGCTCTTCACTATGGCAGCCTCCGATTTAACTCTGTTGACCACTACTCTTTGTGTTCGATTTGTTAGGAAGTTGAAGATCCATCTCCCCACTTCCCCAGTTATTCCTTTAGCACGTATTTTATGGGCTATTACGCCATGATCGCATTTGTCAAATGCTTTTGCAAAGTCTGTGTATATTACATCTGTATTCTGATTTTCTTCCAGTGCATCCAAGGCCATGTCATAGTGATCCAGTAGTTGTGAGAGGCAAGAGCGACCTGCCCTGAACCCATGTTGCCCTGGATTGTGCAGATTTTGGGAATCCAGGTGATTTGCAATCCTGCTTCTTAGCACTCTTTCAAAAGATTTTTATGATGTGGGACGTCAGAGCTATTGGTCTATAGTTCTTAGCTAATGCTTTGCTGCCACCTTTATGGAGTGGGGCTATATCCGTTGTTTTAAGTGACTGTGGAATTTCACCCATGTCCAAGCTCCTCCTCCATAGTGTACTTAGGGCATGCGAGAGGGGTTTCTTGCAGTTCTTAATGAAAACAGAGTTCCACGAGTCTGGGCCTAGGGCTGAGTGCATAGGCATGTTGTCAATGGCTTTTACGAAATCTATCGAAGTTAGGGTAATGTCGGAAATCTGGCATACATTTATGGAGTTTTGAGGCTCATTCATGAAGAAATCATTTGGGTCGTCGATCCTCAGACCGATTAGTGGTTCACTAAACACAGTCATACTGGGATTTCAATATTTCACTCATTTCCTTGTTGTCATCTGTGCAAGTCCCGTCCTGTCTGAGTAAGGGCCCGATACTAGATGTGGTATTTGCCTTGTTTTTGGCATATGAAAAGAAGTATTTTGAATTTCTTTCAATTTCACTAATAGCTTTAAGCTCCTGCCTCTCCTGGTTCCTGTAAGAGTCATTTAACTTAAGTTCGATAGTTTCCACTTCCCTGGTCAGCGCCTCCTTTCGTGTATCAGATATTCTAGCACTCCTGAGGAGCTCATTGACTCTTCGTCGTCTTCTGTAGAGGGAGCGTCTTTCTCTCTCCAGTTTACTCCTGCTCTTCTTCATTCTTAGGGGAATATGCCTAGAACATGCTTCGGCTGCCAGGAAGTTGATCCTTTCAAGGCACTGGTTTGGATCCATGTCATTTAAGACATCTTCCCAACATGTTTCATTTAGGACATGGTTTATCTGGTCCCAGTTGATGTTCTTGTTGTTGAAGTTGTATTTTGTGAAGACACCTTCACAGGTACATGCATTCTGCTGATCAGGACCCCTATGCGTGTACATCTGGACTTCGATTAGGTTGTGATCGGAATTAGTTGTTTTTTATATTCTTATGTCTCTTATCAGGTCCTCATTATTTGTGAAGATAAGGTCAAGTGTGTTTTCTAGTCTTGTTGGCTCCACTATCTGCTGGCTTAAGGTGTGTTTTTCACAGAGACTTAGTAGCTCATGTGTGTGTGACCTTTCATCTGCGCTACCTCCGGGGATTGTTTCAGCTATAACATTATTTGCTACATTCTTCCATTTTGTATGCCTTAGGTTGAAATCACCAAGCAGTAAGATGTTTGGGGATGGAGCTGGAAGGTTTTCCAAACAGTAGTAATCAATTTTCAGTAGCTGTTCCTTGAACTGTTGTGAGGTTGCATCTGGTGGCTTGTATACAACCACAATGACTAGGTTTTGGTTCTCGATCTTCATTGATAGAACTTCAACTACCTCATTTGTGGTGTTCAGCAACTCCATGCAGATAAGGGACTCTTTGGCATACAGGCCAACCCCCCCTCGTTGCCTGTTTTTTGTCGCACCTAAAATGGTTGTAACCACTTATCCATATTTCAATGTTAAAGTGATCTTTTGTGCGAGTCTCTGTGAAGGCTGCAAACATTACATTAGACTCCTCTAGAAGTCCACTGATAAAAGGTATTTTGTTGTTGGTGGATGGCTTAAGGCCCTGTATATTAGCAAATATGAACGAGGTTGTATTCTGTGTTTGTTGGGGGGATTTTGTTATTGGCATCAGTAGTTGTAATTCTGGAGGGCCATGGGTGGCCACTGGCTGCACCTCCAGTCCAACAAGGCTCCGAGGTGGACTATTTTTGTTATTTCCTTCCATTTTCTTTTCCCGTTTCCTGCCACTAAAAAATCACCTCGAGTTGGGTTGTCGTAGCTACTATTGTTTGTCTTGTGGGGTCTGTGCCTCCTGGTCCCTTTTAGATGGTATGCAGGGCAGTCGATGTTGTAACACTGCTTCTGGAGGACCGAGGAGTGGCACATTTTTGGGTGAAAGAAAGTACAGGAAGAACGACACACTCCTTTAGACAGGAGGTCGCTACATTTTTTGGGATGCTCAAAGTTGCATGTCCCTTTTTTTTTTCCTGTTATTCCATGCTTACAGATGCCCCAAGCATAATATTTGCACAAATTCACCTTTGGTTGAGAATTGTTGGGAGGTGTGTTGTCAATTTCTGCAGGTTCTGGGACTGCACTATAATCCTCAGTATCCAAGCCAGGGCCACCCC
Source organism: Cherax quadricarinatus (assembly GCF_038502225.1). NCBI lineage: Eukaryota > Metazoa > Arthropoda > Malacostraca > Decapoda > Parastacidae > Cherax > Cherax quadricarinatus. The sequence goes on from NC_091316.1 coordinate 8,011,645, forward strand.
GTCCTGGATTCCATCTACTTTTCCCAGTAGAGGAAGGAGGAGACTCCTTATCATATACATCAGCCTGCTTGACTGCAAGCCATGTTTCTTCCTAGCACAAAGTACACCAGTGAGCTTCAACCATGGTCGCCAGCTATTTCATTCTCTTCTTTTATGTTCTGGCATCACGCGCGATGCTATACTCAATGCATCTCACAGAAATAAGTGAAAGTACATACAAAGAAATATTGCAGCCTGCAAGATTTGAATCCACACTGGACACTATCCATAAGTGTGGCTTAGCTCCCAATGTGACTCCTTAAACCACTTAAGCTACAGATGACACAAAACGTTAAGTAGACTGCTTCATTGCAAGCCATGTTACTTACTTAAAAGGGAATCCTTCCTGACCGCAAATCCTTCCTAATGTTAAATCCTGCTGACTGCTATATTTTTTTGTACACACTTTCGCTTGCTTCTGCCAAGTGCATACATACATACAAAATTATTATTATATTTTTTATATTTTTATAAATATTTAGAGCATGTCTTCTATTCATTTTTGACACAAATTTAAGTTAATTTACTTTTCAGAAGTTACCTGCAAACTAGTTTATTCATATACTGTATTACACAGCCATGTAATCCTACCATGGCATAAATTATTTACAGTATCATTTTCTTGAGACCAAAACCTACAAATTACTTTTTTCTTTTTTTACACAAATCAATTTTACAGGCTGAGCTGTTATCATACCTCAGCTCATTTCAAAGCCCAGCATTATCTCGGGCATACTACCACACCCCAGGATGCAACCCACAACAGTAGACTAACACCCAGGTACCTACTTACTACTAGGTGAACACTGGAACATGCCCAACATTTCCACCCATGCCTGGGATCAAACCACAGACACTCAGTATGTGAGCCAACTGCACTGCTTAATAACCCACAAAAGGTCCAAACGTATATATATATGTGTTTTTCAACATTTGAAAGTATGTAAAAAAAAGTAATCTTTTTTTTATACATTTGAAAACATGTAAAAAAACTTTGATCTACTTTTTTTTTGTTATATTTGAAAATATGTAAAAAAACATAGATCTACTTCTGGAACACTACGCATGTGAACGCAGATCTGCTTGGACCGTTTACGGGTTAAAGTTCAAACTACCACTATAAATGAAAACAGTAAACCACAGGACTAAAAGATACTTACGAGTAAACTAACTTAACGCCACCTTTAAAACCACCCTTAAAATTGCCTTTTCCACGCCCACCAGCGAGAACTTGAGCCTTAACAACAACATCAGTAGAATCCAGTTGGTTGGCTATTTCAACAGCTTCTTCTTTAGTATGGGCAACACCAAATCCAGGAACAGGAATGCCAGATTTTTTCAGGAGTGAGAAGCTGACATGTTCATGAACATTCAAGTGACGCCTTTGTTGAATTCCAGCCAGAGGACCAACTGCTGCACTGTTTACTATCTGTTAGTGTTAAAAGGGGGTACACATTATTATTATTATTATTATTATTATTATTATTATTATTATTATTATTATTATATTATTAGTATTATATTATTATTATTATTATTATTATTATTATTATTATTATTATTATTATTGTGAAGCACCAAACTGGTAACTGTCATACAATGCCTCATGAGGTACATGTAGTTAAAAACTAAATTACAACTTCCTTCACTGATCTTTACAATTTTTCCTTTTTTTACTAGTAATAGTTACTAAAATTATTAAGAATTTAAAACTTAGTCATTGGTACACACCAACATTGCCACAGCACTTACAGTATTGTACTATACTGTATTGAACAAAGATTTAAAATATAAAAGAAAATTGCCAATTAAAAACTATTCTCAGCACTTTACCTTGGCCAAGAGTGTGAAACTACAGACAATAGAAATTGTTTAATTTTCTTTTTATACTTAAGTTATTTCAAAAACACACAAGTGAAGTTATTACAATGATGCACATCAGATTCATTAATGCTCTTGATCTTTGGCTGCAGCTTTGTTATGGAGCAGAAGTGTGGCAGTTATTAGCCACTGATGTTAGCTGCTGCTCCCTCTATAACACTGACATTTTTAATAAAGAGGAAACTTACATGCAAACAATAAAACAATTGATATAAAAGCTTTGATTTTTTTTGGATGAGCACATGATGCCAGGTATACTTAAAACACAGGCTGCATAACATCAATTTGATCATCAAAATAATGTCATGAATTGTTATGGCATATGACTATTTTTAATTGAAATACAGAAGTCTTTTAACTGGATGCACCTAAATTTAAGGATACTAGATAAAGTCTTCTAGTCTACTAAGTACAATTATCATACATAAATTATCTAAGATAACCCCCAAAAAATCAGACAAGAGTGACTTATTTCCACTGGAGTCCTAGCAAATAGTGTTCACTTCCCTTAGTACCATACTGGTATTCTTAACCCTGATCAAATTTTCTATAACAGAAATAAGTATATTGGACTGAGTGACCTCTATGGCCTCCCAAGGAGAAACACACACACACTGAAATTAAGTCTCAATGTTTGACTTCCTTGGGTTATCCTAGGTTAAATTCTACTTAATTTACTATACAAATATAATTTTAAGGGTTTAATATGTATGAAGTTTATTTAAATATGAACTCTAAGTATTGTCTATAACCTATATACAGAGAATCTAACTGAAGTTATTTTCAGGTTACATGTCTTGTTACATTACTATAAAAAATGGATCAATCACATTCACTTTGAAGCGCTAAACTTGTAGGGACCATGTAATGGGAAATAATGGGAGGGTAGTGGGAGGTAATCAGGTTGAACCTAAAAGCGTAGGTTGCTAAAATTCATTGAATCAAGAGCCCTCCAATAGCATCAAGGTATCATCCCAGCCTCTCTTCCCTGCATGACTATAAAAACCAATGGAGACAAAATGAGGAATTAGTAAGTAAGTAAGTAAGTTTATTCAGGTATACACAAATACAGTTACATAGAATTATCATACATAGCAGCATGTGTGTAGAGAACCTAGGATAACCCAAAAAAGTCAGACAGAGTGACTTATTTCCATTGGGGTCCTTTTACCTTATTATTATAATATAATGGTTATAATATTTTCTTATTATTCTACAATGAAGATAACATCTTATTATCATACTAAAAAGACTATCTACTACACCAAGGTCATTAAGACTATCTACAATACGTGAGTCATTACTAGGAATATGGTAAAATTTACACGTATGTTAGCTAAAAAATAGAAAATCATTCCCCTCCCTTTCTGTAGCTACATTCATCAGACATTTGTAACATTCACTATTAATATTCAAAAATCTTGAGAAAAAATTTACATCTAAAAATAAAACAAACTAATGTAAATTTCAAAGTAAGTGGTAATACTTGCCTGAGCTGCTCTCCTAGCTAGAAGATTCTCAGCAAAGATAAATCCCCGGTACATTACCGCCGCCATCTTGCTGCTGGGACCGTTCAGCCTCAGCTGAGAGTCTGAGTGAGAGCTGCTGGATCACTGACATCTCTAACACATCCTCATACCTTATCACTAATATCTTTAAAATAAATAGTTTAATTTATATAAATACGAATGATGTGTGACGCATATATATTTATTTGTATGTATTTATAATTTGCATAGATTTTTTTGTTGGGTTGATGGGCTGTTACGGTCCGAAGGGATGAGCGGAAACATTGGGAAAGTTCCTTTACAAACCATACCACGGGCGGGGTTAGAACCCGCGATCAGAGTCTCAAAACTCCAGACCGTCGCGTTAGCCACTAGGCCAGCTAGCCACAATAAGATTCATCCAACTAGGTATATTTACACACCATATGAAGGTTAGCTAACCTTCATATGGTTTAGAAATATACCTAGTTGGATGAATCTTATCGTGGCTAGCTGGCCTAGTGGCTAACGCGACGGTCTGGAGTTTTGAGACTGATCGCGGGTTCTAACCCCGCCCGTGGTATGATTTGTTTGCAGTCGTGTTATTACGATTTCGTGAGTCATGTTAAAGTTCCTTTACACCTGCAGTCCTTGATACCTAGCAATAACTAGGTACCAGGGTAGTTTAATTGATGATAACTTGACATCGACAAGTGGTTTCAAAGGACACATGAGTAAACACAAGGTCATATTTATTAGACTCATATTCCGGATGATAATAATAATAATATAATATCTTTATTTCTACGAGTACATGTACAAGGTATACAGGCCTAGCTGATATCAATGACATACTACTCTATAAAAAGGAGCTTGTTATGCTGAGCATTTCGGGCAAATTAGGTCAGTTTTGTCCCAGGATGCGACCCACACCAATCGACTAACACCCAGGTACCCAGTTTACTGATGGGGAACATAGATAACCGGTGTAAGGAAACACGTCCCATGTTTCTACCCCTTCGTCGGGAATTGAACCCGGACCCTCACCGTGGGAAGTTGTCAGTTTAATATCTTTATTATGCACCCCATACCCATCCTGTGGGCGGTAATCAACAGATTACAGAGGTACATAATGGGTCCAGGGACTGGACCCCATTTATGATAGCTGAACTAGTTACAAAGGTAATGAACTCCAGGTAGATCTGGTCACAATCATGACAAGTTACAATAATAATGAACGATCTACACTCCTATACATTGTTACAATCATGAACAAATTACAAAGTAATGAGCCACTGACACGTCCACACCCGGTCACAATTGTAATGAGTTAAAATACAAATATTAGGTAGGTTATACACCCACACGAGCGCGTACACACACAAGCACGCATACCTGGAGAGGGTTTCGGGGGTCAACGCCCCCGCGGCCCGATCTGAGACCAGGCCTCATGGTGGATCAGGGTCTGATCAACCAGGCTGTTACTGCTGGCCGCACGCAAGTTGACGTACGAACCACAGCCCGGTTGGTCAGGTACTGACTTTACGTGCCTGTCCAGTGCCTTCTTGAAGACAGCCAGGGGCCTATTGGTAATCCCCCTCATGTATGCTGGGAGGCAATTGAACAGTCTTGGGCCCCGGACACTTATTCTGTTGTCTCTCAGTGTACTCGTAGCACCCCTGCTTTTCATCGGGGAAATGTTGCATCTCCTGCCGAGTCTTTTGCTTTCATATGGAGTGATTTTCGTGTGCAGGTTTGGTACCAATCCCTCTAGAACCTTCCAAGTGTATATTATCATGTATCTCTCTCGCCTGCGTTCGAGGGAATAAAGATCAAGGACCTTCAACCGTTCCCAGTAGTTTAGGTGCCTTATCGCTCATATGTGCACACACGAGCGCATATGCATACACACACGAGTGTGCACGCACAGACAGACACAGACATAAGAACATAAGAAAGAAGGAACACTGCAACAGACCTATTGACCCATGCGGAGCAGGTCCATGTCCCCTTCCACCGGATTACCTGGAGTTTACCTGGAGAGAGTTCCGGGGGTCAACGCCCCCGCGGCCCGGTCTGTGACCAGGCCTCCTGGTGGATCAGAGCCTGATCAACCAGGCTGTTGCTGCTGGCTGCATGCAAACCAACGTACGAGCCACAGCCCGGCTGGTCAGGAACCGACTTTAGGTGCTTGCCCAGTGCCAGCTTGAAGACTGCCAGGGGTCTGTTGGTAATCCCCCTTATGTATGCTGGGAGGCAGTTGAACAGTCTCGGGCCCCTGACACTTATTGTATGGTCTCTTAACGTGCTAGTGACACCCCTGCTTTTCATTGGGGGGATGTTGCATCGTCTGCCAAGTCTTTTGCTTTCGTAGTGAGTGATTTTCGTGTGCAAGTTCGGTACTAGTCCCTCTAGGATTTTCCAGGTGTATATAATCATGTATCTCTCCCGCCTGCGTTCCAGGGAATACAGTTTTAGGAACCTCAAGCGCTCCCAGTAATTGAGGTGTTTTATCTCCGTTATGCGCGCCGTGAAGGTTCTCTGTACATTTTCTAGATCAGCAATTTCACCTGCCTTGAAAGGTGCTGTTAGTGTGCAGCAATATTCCAGCCTAGATAGAACAAGTGACCTGAAGAGTGTCATCATGGGCTTGGCCTCCCTAGTTTTGAAGGTTCTCATTATCCATCCTGTCATTTTTCTAGCAGATGCGATTGATACAATGTTATGGTCCTTGAAGGTGAGATCCTCAGACATGATCACTCCCAGGTCTTTGACGTTGGTGTTTCGCTCTATTTTGTGGCCAGAATTTGTTTTGTACTCTGATGAAGATTTAATTTCCTCGTGTTTACCATATCTGAGTAATTGAAATTTCTCATCGTTGAACTTCATATTGTTTTCTGCAGCCCACTGAAAGATTTGGTTGATGTCCGCCTGGAGCCTTGCAGTGTCTGCAATGGAAGACACTGTCATGCAGATTCGGGTGTCATCTGCAAAGGAAGACACGGTGCTGTGGCTGACATCCTTGTCTATGTCAGATATGAGGATGAGGAACAAGATGGGAGCGAGTACTGTGCCTTGTGGAACAGAGCTTTTCACCGTAGCTGCCTCGGACTTTACTCTGTTGACTACTACTCTGTGTTCTGTTAGTGAGGAAATTATAGATCCATCGACCGACTTTTCATGTTATTCCTTTAGCACGCATTTTGTGCGCTATTACACCATGGTCACACTTGTCGAAGACTTTTGCAAAGTCTGTATATATTACATCTGCATTCTTTTTGTCTTCTAGTGCATCTAGGACCTTGTCGTAGTGATCCAATAGTTGAGACAGACAGGAGCGACCTGTTCTAAACCCATGTTGACCTGGGTTGTGTAATTGATGGGTTTCTAGATATATGGTGATCTTGCTTCTTAGGACCCTTTCAAAGATTTTTATGATATGGATGTTAGTGATATCGGTCTGTAGTTCTTTGCTATTGCTTTACTGCCCCCTTTGTGGAGTGAGGCTATGTCTGTTGTTTTTAGTAACTGTGGGACGACCCCCGTGTCCATGCTCCCTCTCCATAGGATGGTAAAAGCTCGTGATAGGGCCTTCTTGCAGTTCTTGATGAACACGGAGTTTCATGAGTCTGGCCCTGGGGCAGAGTGCATGGGCATGTCATTTATCGCCTGTTCGAAGTCATTTGGCGTCAGGATAACATCAGATAGGTTTGTGTTAACCAAATTCTGTGGCTCTCTCATAAAAAAATCATTTTGATCTTCGACTCTCAGTCTGGTTAGCGGCTTGCTAAAAACTGAGTCATATTGGGACTTGAGTAGCTCACTCATTTCCTTTGCTGTCATCTGTGTAGGACCCATCTTGTTTAAGTAGGGGCCCAATACTGGACGTTGTTCTCGACTTGATTTGGCATAGGAGAAGAAATGCTTTGGGTTTCTTTCGATTTCATTTATGGCTTTTAGTTCTTCCCGCGATTCCTGACTCCTGTAAGATTCCTTTAGCTTAAGTTCGATGCTTTGCTGTTTCTCTGACCAGTGTCTCCCTACGCATTTCAGATATATTGTCCTCTTTTAGCCGCTCTGTTATTCTTTTCCGTCATAATTTGTGAGTTTAGCAATGTGAATGCTTTTGTTTTGGCACAATACAAAATGTCTATATTGGAGTATCATAGGCAAACTTATAACTAGTTATGATTTATTATTTTAAGATTAAGATTAGTATTTCTGGGTTTATAGTCAGTGGATGAGTGAGTATAATTGTGAACCACTAGGTGGTTATCATGTAGTTAGTTGTCGAGGTGGATCAGGGAGTTAAGATGTTTTCTAACTGTAGTTTTGAAAGTGATGAATGTGTCTGCAGTTCTAGAGTTTTCAGGTAGGGTGTTCCAGATTTTAGGTCCTTTGACATACATTGAATTTTTGTAAAGGTTTAGTCGAACACGGGGAATGTCACAGAGATGTTTGTGTCTGGTGTTATGCCTGTGGATCATGTCACAACTATCAAGAAAGCGTTTTAGGTCAAGGTTAATATTGGAATTTAAGGTCCTGTAGATATAGATTGCACAGTAGTAAGTGTGGATGTTCTGAACAGGGAGTAAGTTTAGATCTATGAAGAGTGGGGGGGGGGGTGTTGCCAGGGATGGGATTTAGTGATTATTCTTACTGCGGCTTTTTTTAGGTGTGTTGCTGCAGTTGATCCCCAAGCACAGATAGCATAGGTGAGGTATGGATATATAAGTGAATGGTATAGTGTGAGAAGGGCAGTTTGAGGCACGTAGTATCGTATCTCGGAGAGGATCCCCACCGTTTTGGATACTTTTTTTTGTTATGTGGTGGATATGGGTGCTGAAATTTAGGTTGTTGTCGAGGTATAGGCCAAGGAATTTGCCCTCATTATGTCTGGCAATTAGAGTGTTGTCGATTTTAATGTTAAGTTGCGCAACACCTGCTCTGCTACCAAACATAATATAGTAGGTTTTGCCAGTGTTAAGTGTAAGTTTATTGGCTGTCATCCAAGTCGATATTTTGAGCAGCTCCTCGTTAACAATGGTGTTGAGGGTGGCAAGATTAGGGTGGGAGATGACATAAGTCGTGTCGTCAGCAAAGAGAATGGGTTGCAGGTGTTGGGATATGTTTGGAAGATCATTGATGTAAATGAGGAAGAGCAGGGGTCCAAGGACACTTCCCTGCGGAACTCCAGTATCAAGTGGCCGTATTGATGAGGCTGTGTCTTTAATGGTGACATACTGATACCTATTAGAAAGGTAGGATTTAAAATATGCAAGCGCATGGCCTCTTATACCAATACAGCTTAAGGCATCCTGTTTAGCTCCAAGATGAAGCTTTGGTTGTGATTTAAGAAGAGTTTTGGGGGGAATGGAGGAATGGTAGTTTGGAATGGGGTAATATCCCATGTGACCTCTAGGCTTTTAATTCTGCTAATTCATAAAATATTACCACCTGAACCATTACTTGTAATATAGATTTTGTGTGCAATATCAAAATTATTTTACGGAACCTTAATCCACCTTACTACCTCACATTTGTATTAAGTTTAAATAAGTTTGTAAAACAATTAACCACTACTTCTTGTCTAGTTTTAATTAGTTGTTTGTGTCTAGTGTTATGCCTGTCACAACTATCAAGAAAGTGTTTTAGGTCAGGGTTAATATTGGAATTTAAAGTTCTGTAAATGTAGGTTGCACAGTAGTAAGTGTGGATGTTCTGAACAGTAAGTTTAGATCTATGAAGAGTGGGGGAGGGGGGTGCTCCCATGGATTGGATTGCATGATTATTCTTACTGCAACTTTATGTTGGGTTATTATTGGCTTTAGGTGTGTTGCTGCAGTTGATCCCCAAGCACAAATAGCATAGGTGAGGTAGGAATAAAGGAGTGAATGGTATAGTGTGAGAAGGGCAGATTGTGGCATGTAGTAACGTATCTTGGAGAGGATCCTGCACCTCGACAGTTTGCTGTCGAGGTGCAGGCCAAGGAATTTGCCCTCATTATGTCTGGCAATAAGAGTGTTGTAGATCTTAATGTTAAGTTGTGCAACACCTGCTCTGTTACCAAACATAAAAGAAGGCTTTGTCAGTGTTAAATATAAGTTTATTGGCTGTCATCCAAGTACATATTTTGAGTAGCTCCTCGTTAACAATGGTGTTGAGGGTGGCAAGATTTGGGTGGAAGATGACAAAAGTTGTGTCGTCAGCAAAGAGAATGGGTCTTAGGTGTTGTGATACGTTGGGAAGATCATTGATGTATAAGAGGAAGAGCAGGGGACCAAGGACACTTCCCTGTGGTACTCCAGTATCAAGTGGCCGTGTTGATGAGGTTGTATCTTTAATGGTGACATACTGATACCTATTAGTAAGGTAGGATTTGAAATATGCAAGTGCATGGCCTCTTATGCCATAATGGTCAAGTTTGTCGAGTAGGATGCCGTGATCTACTGCGTCAAGAGCTTTTCTTAGATCAATAAGTCCTAATGGATATTCCTTATTTTCCAGTGCTGTGTAAAACAGATCTAGCATTTTTACAATTGCATCATCAGTGCTTTTATTTTTTCTGAAGCCAGATTGGCAGGGGTTGAGTATGTTTTGTGCTGTTATAAACGAATATAATCTCCTGTGCACGAGTTTCTCTAAGATTTTGAATAGCAATGGTAAGTTTGATATTGGCCTATGTAGTTGTTTACATCTGTGGGGTCACCACCTTTATGTATTGGTGTAACCCTTGCTGTCTTGAGTAGTGTCGGGAAAGTCTTAGTTTCTAGTGACTTGTTAAAAAATAATGAAATAGCATGCGGAAGGACATGGGCCGCTCGCTTGTACAATAATGGTGGGACGTGAGACAGATTCCCTGAATTATTTTTAATTATTATTATTTTTATTAACACACTGGCCGATTCCCACCAAGGCAGGGTGGCCCGAAAAAGAAAAACTTTCACCATCATTCACTCCATCACTGTCTTGCCAGAAGGGTGTTTTACACTACAGTTTTTAAACTGCAACATCAACACCCCTCCTTCAGAGTGCAGGCACTGTACTTCCCATCTCCAGGACTAAAGTCTTGGAGATAATAATCGTGGTGACTTCAGTGGGCTCACTAGGTGGAAGATAGAAGGAGTTTGGGAAATTCCCATCCAAGTAATCACTTGCACGGGCGTTGGTACCTGGGATTTTACTGGCGAGGTTAGATCCTATGGCTGAGAAGAAATCGTTTATCTTGTTAACTGTATCTGTGGAAAATACTGTATATATTTTCCGGAAATACGGTAATTTATAGGTAAATAGATGCCCTATATTGTATTTTTAAAAGAAGTATGTTATCGAAAATGGGAAACCTGCTGCTGGGGAGGTCGGTCGCCATTGTTAATTTGAATTGGATACAACGTTAGTGTAATGGGAAGGAATTCTCGTGCTCTAGAGCAGTGGTTCCCAAACTGGGGGTAAATTACCCCCTGGGGGTAATTTAACCATTTTTGGGGGGTAATGGAGGGGTGACAGAAAAAAAGTTATGAATTCTGAAAATCAAGAAAACAATGCGGTACCCGGTATGAGGATTATTAACTTTGTCTTAGTATATAAAGTTGTAAAGTAAACCTATTATAAGTAAGTAATAAAGTTAAACCAAATAACAATAAACATCAAAAACTAATATACAGTATTAGAAAAGAAGAAATATATAGCTAAGTGTGTGGAAACCCAAAAGTATTTTGACAAGTATGCTTCAGGACAAAAGTCACTCAGTAGCCCAGATCGACCTGTCCAGTACGCGTCACTCACTTCCTGAGGCTGCCTCTATTTCACACTGTCAGTTTATCTGTGAGCATCAGCCGAGGTAGACATAAGCTGGTATGAAGCCAAGAATTCCTAAACTAGCTTCAAGTATGCAACTCCATCCATCCCACTGATGTTCTTGACATCTTTGGTAACAGTCATTAGAGATGCACAATGTTCAAATACAATAAATAAAAGAAAATATCTCAAGTGTTTTAATTTAGCCATATATATCAATAATAACAACATTTTGTGAAAGGGGTAACATGCTTTATGTGGCATGTTAAATTGGGTAACAAGCTGAAAAAGTTTGGGAACCACTGCTCTAGAGGTTAAAATTGGGCTGACACCTCTCAAATAGGAGGCGAAATTGTTGGATGTGCATTCCTGCATAACTTGAGATATCAGGCGACAGGACAGGACAACTCCAGGAACCTCAGATAAGCTGTCTAAATTATGTTTAATTTCTGGCCAGTAAATTCTTCATAAATGTAGGCAAAAGGGGGGGGTCCTGTACATGACACATTAATCTCCAGTCAAATTGGTGAGTGATATTAAGATATTTTCCTTCTGTTATGTAAATGTGTGTATATATAGTCCTTTTTTAATTTTAATATACAGTCCACAAATTTATATATTTACCAGAATTCCTGGTGGTGTATTTTTTATTTATAATTAATAGGTCCAGAGCAACTTGTGGATATGACAGTGGTAGGTATCGAAAGGGGACATTTTTTGCGACTTAGGTGTCTCAAATTCCTACTTGTCTAACTGATAAATTATAATTATCATGTTCATTTACTGTTATGTACATAATGATACATACAGATAAATGCAATTTTCCACAGTATCAGTGGGATGCAGTGGTGTTTCATTTGGCTTAATTAGGACAATATCCTTGTTTTTTTTCAGTTTGTGGGTTCCCAGAATCTGAGAGAGTGTTTTCCAGGTCTTTTTTTTTATATTTCCTCTTGTTTCAGTGAATCTGCTGGAGTAGTACAATTGTTTGTTTTTTTATTAGTTTGGTGAGAACTGATGAATAGTGTTTAAGAATATCTTTGTGTATTAAGCCCTGTCTATATTGCTTTTCATATTGGTGTTTCTTATCAATGGATTTCAGTATGCTGCTAGTTAGCCATGGGCAACCGAGCCCTTTATTCGTGATCTGTTTCGTTTTTATAGGACAATGTTTGTTGTATAGTCTAAGTAATTTATTCAGAAATATGTCTGTCCAATCGTCAATACCATTGGCCTTGGAGAATTTTGTAGGCCAGTCAACCGTCTCTATCTCTGCTGTGAAATTACTTATCGAGGCCTCGTCATGGAGTCTAAATGAAATTTTGTTGTATTCCAGTGGTAGTTTACTAATGTTTGTTAAGAGGAAGGTAGGGTAGTTGTCAGTAGTGTTGTCTGTGATTATCCCTGACTTTAGGGGGGCTGCTATATTGGTCCATATATGGTCAATTATGGTTGCACTTGTCTGTCTGCCTGGTTGGTTTAGTTATTGTTGGTATGAGAAGTGTGTTGTTCATATTGTTGATGAAATCAGTTACAGGCTGATCATTTGGTAGGTCAAGGTTGATATTGAAGTCTCCAGCTAAGAGAAGGTGGTGCTTGTTCATTTGTCTGTTTGTCATTAGTGTCTTTAATTTCTCACTGAAATTTGGGATGTTTATGTTGGGTATCCAGTAAATGGCAACGACTGTTATAGGAGTCTTCAGGTTTTTTACAGTAAAATTAGCAAAAATATATTCTCCATATTCATCACTATAGCAAGTGGTGCTAATACAAGATAGCTGGTTAGAGTAATAGATTGTAATACCACCCCTAACTTGGTATGGTCTGCATTTGTGGATTGTTGTGCATCCTGGTAGCGGGTAGATATCAATTGTGTCCTGCTTAAGCCAGGTCTCAGTGAGAATAATACAGAAGGGTGTTTTTAGGGAATTCAAGTAAAGGATTTTTTTTTATATATTTTATTTATAACATACAATACATTAACAAAAGCATACAGTATGAGAGCATCGACAGACAATATAAATTCATCAATTTTTATACACTGCAATATGCAGTAATATGTCATGCAGCTGATAGGTGAATACTGCCATATACATAATTCATTACTACAAAATATAACTATTCAAGTAATACAAAATAAAGAATCCTCTTACTCCTTCCCGACTGCTAATTTCCATATACACACACAATAATTACATGCCGCAAAAATGCAAGCAGTATAACCCCCCCCCCCCCTATTTACCCCAGCTCACCAAAATGTACAGCATTTCACCGTTGTTTATGTAACTTATAGACTAACCATACTAAATTAAACTTAAGAACATAGTATATTGAAAACAATAACAACTCTACAGTAGTGAAAATGCCAGCTGCTGTCCTAATATTATTTATATATACATATGTATATATATATATTAGAAACTGAATTAGTTTACAATGGGAGTCAAATCCTATCTTTATTGCTGTCCCATGCAGCATTCTCAGACTTGTACTCTTATACGCTACTACGATAGCCTTCAGCAGAAGGCATTAATTAACAATATTAAATAACACTAAGAAAGCATGAACTCAGCACTCCCATGCACATCCAAATTACACACAATCGTTCTCTCTTGCACTTATCACTCACCCACGCACATGCACACCAAACCAACATCTTTCGTTTGGCAAGCCCGTTTGGTACCCCCCCCCCTTTTTTTATCGAATGCTTTACACAACAAACTAAACCCACTTCCCCCCCCCCTCACAACTCTAGCAACTCCCCAACAGTTGTGGACCTGTAACCCTCAGTGAAATCTCCCTCCCATCTCCTCCCATAAATTTCCCGATTCCTATTCATTGTCCTACAAAAAATCCTCGCTAAAACTCGTTTCCTCGTCTCCCCATTATCCACCCCTCTCATTCCCCACGATATGTACACGAAATCCACCATGATATAAGCTACTCCCCGTGCCACATTCTCCCCCACCCCCTCTATATCAAGACTCAGCGCTCTCAACACTGACACCCCAGTTCCTCCTATCCTCCTGACCACTTTCCCCAGCCATTCCCTCACACTCCCCAAATAATCGCAAAAGTAAACCACGTGATAGGCTGTTTCCAACTCCCCACATAATCCACACCAACCCTTCTCTACCACACGTCTATTTCTGAGGACTGATCCAGTAGGCAGAATCCCGTGTAAAAATTTAAACATGATCTCTCGCACCCTGGGCCCTAGTTTTAGTTTACCGAACAGACTCCATATAGCGCCCCATGCATACATCGGGAACAGCCCCTCAACTGGGGCCGTCTCCTCTACCCTCAATATTCGATATAAATCCGTCACCTTTAATTTGTCTGGCTTGCGCACCCACAAAAGTGCCCTCAACAAAATCTCACACTCCCTCCATTCCCCACCCACATACATTCCCCTCAAAATATCATGTAACCTTTGCATGCATGTCCCCCTCTGTCCCCCTAATCTTTTCCACTCCCACCTGACGAAAATGCATTTCACCCTCCTTCCCAGGTCCAACAAACCTAAACCTCCCCTCCCCACCGGCAAAGTCACCACCTCCCTCTTCATCCATTCACATCCTGAGCCCCATAAGAACCTAAAAATACTTCTAAGGATACATGTAATCTCAGCCCTCAGCAATGGAAAAACTGCTGCTACATACCATACCTTACTGTACAGCAATACATTAATAACAATCGCCCATTGCAACAATGTCAAGTGATAAGGCCGTAACATCCCCAACCGATGTTCCACGCGTTCCACCATTCTCAACGAATTCACCTCCCTAGCCTCCCGTATGGTCGCTCTATACGAAATGCCACATATTAATAACTGCCCTTCCTGCCTTCTCACCACATCACAGTCCCAATCAACTCTGTCTCTCCACTCCCCTAGCCCCATGATCTTTGTTTTCGCAACGTTTACCGTCATGCCTGTCACCCCTCCAAACATGCCAACCACCCCTCCCAACTCTCTCAATCTTGTTCCCTTCCGGACTAGGAGTGTCGTGTCATCCACGTAACATACCACATGATGCCTAATCAAGCCCTCCCTCGACCCCTCCCCACCACACACTCTGGTCTCAACCAACCTATAAAATGGATCTTGCACACATGCAAATAACTGTGATAGCGGGCAACCCTGCCTCAAGCCCCTATCCATGTTCACCACACCTCCCACACGTCCATTGATCTGAATTCTCGCTTTTGCCCCTTTATACAACGTTTCAACCCACCCCACAATCTCATCCCCAAAACCTTGTTTGCTAAGGATCTGTCTTAAACCCTCCATTTCCACCTGATCATAAGCACCCTGCCAATCAATCGCCACCATACCCCCTCCTTCCTGCGTCCCCTCAAAACTCTCAACAAACCCCTTTAGAATTCCGTGCCCCATGACCATCGACCGTCCTGGCATCCCTAGTTGACCTTTTGAAACTACACGTCCCACCACACATTTTAACCTAAACCATACCCCCGGCCGGGATTGAACCCACGGTCATAGAGTCTCAAAACTCCAGCCCGTCGCGTTAGCCACTAGACCAGCTAGCCACAATATTGTGGCTAGCTGGTCTAGTGGCTAACGCGACGGGCTTGAGTTTTGAGACTATGACCGCGGGTTCAATCCCGGCCGGGGGTATGGTTTATTTGCAATCGTGTCATTACGATTTCTTGAGTCACATTTTAACCTATTCCCCAAAAATCTTCGCGAACAATTTATAGTCCGCACACATGAGAGTAATCGCCCTGTAATCCTTAAGTGTACTCTGCCC
This sequence comes from Cherax quadricarinatus, assembly GCF_038502225.1. Taxonomy (NCBI): domain Eukaryota; kingdom Metazoa; phylum Arthropoda; class Malacostraca; order Decapoda; family Parastacidae; genus Cherax; species Cherax quadricarinatus. Next base: position 8,027,621 of record NC_091316.1, read on the forward strand.
CTTACCCTTGGGCACAAGCACTACGACCCCTGTACTTTGCTTCTCGCCCAATTCTCCCCCGTCTTTCATTCTATTGAACAGCGTTACTAAAAAAACCCTTAACAGATCCCAATGTTTTAAGTAAAATTCACTTGGTAGTCCATCAATACCTGGTGCTTTGCCTGTGCACATGTCTACAAGCGCTCTCCATATCTCCCCCTCTTCAATCTCACCACCCAAAGCTTCCCTGTCCTTTCTCCCCAGAGCTATGGGCTCTACATCACACACCCCATCAAGATCCTCCCTATTAACTCCTTTACTTTTCCAATAATGCCCATACTACGCATCCGCGAACATACTCATCCCCTCCGTTGTTTTTAACACCTGCCCCTTCCTAAACCCTTTCACCTCAGTGTGCACTTCCAAATCTGCTATTGTGGTCGCTGTCCTCCTCTGCTGTTGTCTCCTCAACACACATGCTTGTCCCCCCAAAGCACTTCCTCCACACCCGCCTGCACCCGCACCACATGAAATCTCTCCTCCTGCACCTCTCTTATCCTGCTCTTCAGATCATCTATTGCCTCTGTTTGGAATACCCCTCCCACCACTCCTTGCTCATGATAGTATCCTATTCTACTTTCCAAATAATTTGTTAATCCATACTTCAGTCGATTTACACGCTTCCCCTCACCCACGTAAAACCTATGAATCCTCTCCTTGGCCACACTGTCCCACCAACGTACAACATTATCAACCCTTATTGCCTCCTCACTTAGCTTCCTCCACAGCGAAGCAAACCCCACCTCCACTTCCTCATCCTCAAGGAGTCGCGTGTTTAATTTCCAGTAGCTTTCAAACCGTTTCACTAACGAATCCCATGCTACCCCCACCACCACTGCCCTGTGATCTGAATAAATTGCTTCTATAGTGTTAAAAGACTCTACTGAAACCCCTTGCGTTATATAGATCCTATCCAGTCTAGCTGCGTATTCCCTCCTTACATACGTATGTTGCACTTCACCTATTCCACCCCAAAATGCATCTCGTACCCCAATATCTCTACACAGGTCTCGCAACACGTTTGAAAAATATCCCGCCCCCGCTGGCGTCACATCAAATCTCCGTATTATACAATTCCAATCTTCCCCAATCAATGCAACCCTGGGCAGCGCTCTCAAGAAATACACCAGATCATCCCTTACAAATGCCGATTTTACCCTCGCATCGTTCTCCGCCGGAGCATACACTCCAACAAAGGACACGCGTTCACGCATCCACCACCCGTCCACTCTCATTATTCTTCCCTCACCCCCCCCCCCTCAAACCTTTGCAAAACAAACGGGCTTGCCTCTCGAATTAAAACACCTACTCCGCCTTTTAACTGTGTCGTTGGAGTTACAAAAGCCCTATATCCATCCACCTCCAGCAATTTTCCTGCTTTCAAGTTATGCTCTTGTATAAAGGCAACATCTACCTTGTAACGATACAGCAGTCCTCGCAACCATACACACTTACCACTCTTACATAAACCATTAACATTAATTGTCATACACCTTAGGCCTGCTTACGTTTTCCCCCCACCACATTTTTCCGCTGTCCAGTAGCCTCATACACACCGTCCTTGGCACTCACCCCACCCCCTCCACTCCTAACCCCTTGCTGGCGTTTCTTATTCTCTGTGCCTCTACACACACCTTCAATCCCCGCCTTTTTCCCTGGTCTTTGTGCTGGAGTGAGGACGTCATCCGAGTCAGACGTGACAGCTGCCCGCTTCCTCGACACTTCCTCTTCCGCCATGCTTGTCTCCTGACCTTCCTCATTGTGCACCTCCACCTCTATCACCTCATTCACCTTCTCACTACTTGGCCAAGCCGACATTACATTCCTTTCTCCAGACCCGCATGCTTCCCTGGTCACAGACCGGGCCGCGGGGGCGTTGACCCCCGAAACTCTCTCCAGGTAAACTCCAGGTAAACTCCCTGTACCTGGTCTCCCGTCGTTACCTCTGTCAAGGCTTCCTCCGATTTAGGGAACATCTGCAAAACTGTCTCAAGCACTACGTCAATTTCTACGTCATTCGGTACGTCCTTGTCCGCCTCGTGCATCACATCCTCTGCAGACGCACTCAATTGCTGCACTGCACCCTCATGCTCCACCTCACGTTGCATTTCCTCCACTTCCTCACTCCACAACCTACCACGCCTACGTCCATCCTGGCGGTTCTGATCTGTCACTGTAGGTCCTTGCCTCGAAATGTCACTCCTTGGTATTCCCTGGCCAGTCCTCCGCCGCACACATTCAGCTGCTATGTGAACATAACCATCACACAGTCTACAAGTTCTACGTTGGCCAGCGTAAGTTACAAGTATTTGTGTCCTAAATTCCTCTAAGAACACATACGAAGGTATAGGTTGCCTCAGAGTCATCTTTAGGCTAAAACTACCTTCTGGATAACCCACATAAGCCCCTGCCGTCCACTTGCCTTGTTGAGCTACGTGTACAGTTCCAAACTTCCCGAACACACTACGTAGGTCAGCTTCATTTGCCTCGAAAGGCACATTACGTAACTTTACATACGTAAATTGACTCGAAACATCGACCATCTTTACCAGGATGCTCTCGTTAACCTCCATAGCAACATCCTGATAATGAGCAAGTAGATCCTCATACACGTGTGATGACAGCAGTTTCACGAACATTCGGTAGTTTCCATTTAAGGCTACACCGTAAAGGTCGCAATCCTCAATCCCATATGTCTCTCGAATAATCAGAGGCAACAACGTCAACGCCGAATCTTGATTAATTGTACCTCTCAGTAATTCTATGCCGACAGTGTTAATTCTGCGTCGCACCCCAACCACCATTGTGACAGCCTGGCTAGCACTTGCGCCCATCAGAGAGGAGTAGCAAACGTCCACTCTCACCGGCAGCTGGGCGAGGAATGATCACAGTGAGAATAATACAGAAGGGTGTTTTTAGGGAATTCAAGTAAAGGATTACTTGAATTCACATAGCAATCTGAGTATTTTGTAAGTAATACCATCATTCCCTGGCGACGTAAAGTTGCCCTTAGTTAGTGCTGTATGAAGTTCAAAGTTAGTGAAAGGAATGTTACAGTCATCTTCCTTGCTGAGCATAAAACAAATAAGTCTCTCCCTTGCATCATATCTGTCCATTAATTTCGCCTGTGTGGTACTTGGAAGACTGTCACAGCTAGGTGTAGCAGCCCAAGCACTGACTAGCTCATTCGCCCTATGGACCCATAATGTACCTCTGTAATCTGTAAATACCTTTGTAACATGTCATGATTGTGATCATATCTATGTAAGGGACGAGGGTGTGTGATCTGACCAGTTTTGTTACCCTTAATTCTATTTGTGTCTCTCCATGCCCGGCTGTTCACCAAGCTCAATTCTTTGCACTTCAAAGCGCGTGGCGAACTCGAGACGTCTCATTAAATATATTATCAACGCTTGTCTCCGCTCTGCGGATATTTCTGTATTGGTTTTGGCCCATGTTCACCCATCAGTATAAAATGGGTACCTGGGTGTTAGTCGACTGGTGTGGGTCGCATCCTGGGACAAAACTGACCTAATTTGCCCGAAATGCTCAGCATAACAAGCTGTTTTCTATAATAATAATAATATCTTTATTTACTACAAGTACATGGTATACAGTCCTAGCTGACATCAATGACATACTACTATATTATAGAAAGCCCCTTGTTATTTACCTGGAGAGAGTTCCGGGGGTCAACGCCCCCGCGGCCCGGTCTGTGACCAGGCCTCCTGGTGGATCAGAGCCTGATCAACCAGGCTGTTACTGCTGGCTGCACGCAAACCAACGTACGAGCCACAGCCCGGCTGATCAGGAACCGACTTTAGGTGCTTGTCCAGTGCCAGCTTGAAGACTGCCAGGGGTCTGTTGGTAATCCCCCTTATCACCTGGCGCCCTCACCTGGAGAGAGTCTCGGGGGTCAACGCCCCCGCGGCCCGGTCTGTGACCAGGCCTCCTGGTGGATCAGCGCCTGATCAACCAGGCTGTTGCTGCTGGCTGCACGCAAACCAACGTACGAGCCACAGCCCGGCTGATCAGGAACTGACTTTAGGTGCTTGTCCAGTGCCAGCTTGAAGACTGCCAGGGGTCTGTTGGTAATCCCCCTTATGTGTGCTGGGAGGCAGTTGAACAGTCTCGGGCCCCTGACACTTATTGTATGGTCTCTTAACGTGCTAGTGACACCCCTGCTTTTCATTGGGGGGATGGTGCATCGTCTGCCAAGTCTTTTGCTTTCGTAGTGAGTGATTTTCGTGTGCAAGTTCGGTACTAGTCCCTCTAGGATTTTCCAGGTGTATATAATCATGTATCTCTCCCTCCTGCGTTCCAGGGAATACAGGTTTAGAAACCTCAAGCGCTCCCAGTAATTGAGGTGTTTTATCTCCGTTATGCGCGCCGTGAAAGTTCTCTGTACATTTTCTAGGTCGGCAATTTCACCTGCCTTGAAAGGTGCTGTTAGAGTGCAGCAATATTCCAGCCTAGATAGAACAAGTGACCTGAAGAGTGTCATCATGGGCTTGGCCTCCCTAGTTTTGAAGGTTCTCATTATCCATCCTGTCATTTTTCTAGCAGATGCGATTGATACAATGTTATGGTCCTTGAAGGTGAGATCCTCCGACATAATCACTCCCAGGTCTTTGACGTTGGTGTTTCGCTCTATTTTGTGGCCAGAATTTGTTTTGTACTCTGATGAAGATTTAATTTCCTCATGTTTACCATATCTGAGTAATTGAAATTTCTCATCGTTGAACTTCATATTGTTTTCTGCAGCCCACTGAAAGATTTGGTTGATGTCCGCCTGGAGCCTTGCAGTGTCTGCAATGGAAGACACTGTCATGCAGATTCGGGTGTCATCTGCAAAGGAAGACACGGTGCTGTGGCTGACATCCTTGTCTATGTCGGATATGAGGATGAGGAACAAGATGGGAGCTAGTACTGTGCCTTGTGGAACAGAGCTTTTCACCGTAGCTGCCTCGGACTTTACTCTGTTGACGACTACTCTCTGTGTTCTGTTAGTGAGGAAATTATAGATCCATCGACCGACTTTTCCTGTTACTCCTTTAGCGCGCATTTTGTGCGCTATTACGCCATGGTCACACTTGTCGAAGGCTTTTGCAAAGTCTGTATATATTACATCTGCATTCTTTTTGTCTTCTAGTGCATTTAGGACCTTGTCGTAGTGATCCAGTAGTTGAGACAGACAGGAGCGACCTGTTCTAAACCCATGTTGCCCTGGGTTGTGTAACTGATGGGTTTCTAGATGGGTGGTGATCTTGCTTCTTAGGACCCTTTCAAAGATTTTTATGATATGGGATGTTAGTGCTATTGGTCTGTAGTTCTTTGCTGTTGCTTTACTGCCCCCTTTGTGGAGTGGGGCTATGTCTGTTGTTTTTAGTAACTGAGGGACGACCCCCGTGTCCATGCTCCCTCTCCATAGGATGGAAAAGGCTCGTGATAGGGGCTTCTTGCAGTTCTTGATGAACACAGAGTTCCATGAGTCTGGCCCTGGGGCAGAGTGCATGGGCATGTCATTTATCGCCTGTTCGAAGTCATTTGGCGTCAGGATAACATCGGATAGGCTTGTGTTAATCAAATTTTGTGGCTCTCTCATAAAAAATTCATTTTGATCTTCGACTCTCAGTCTGGTTAGCGGCTTGCTAAAAACTGAGTCATATTGGGACTTGAGTAGCTCACTCATTTCCTTGTTGTCATCTGTGTAGGACCCATCTTGTTTAAGTAGGGGCCCAATACTGGACGTTGTTCTCGATTTTGATTTGGCATAGGAGAAGAAATACTTTGGGTTTCTTTCGATTTCATTTATGGCTTTTAGTTCTTCCCGCGATTCCTGACTCCTAAAGGATTCTTTTAGCTTAAGTTCGATGCTTGCTATTTCTCTGACCAGTGTCTCCCTGCGCATTTCAGATATATTGACCTCTTTTAGCCGCTGTTATTCTTTTCCGTCGCCTTTAAAGGGAGCGCCTGTCTCTTTCTATTTTACATCTACTCCTCCTTTTTCTTAGAGGAATAAGCCTTGTGCATACATCGAGTGCCACCGAGTTAATCTGTTCTAGGCATAAGTTTGGGTCTGTGTTGCTTAGTATATCTTCCCAGCTTATATCGGTTAGGACTTGGTTTACTTGGTCCCACTTTATGTTTTTGTTATTGAAGTTGAATTTGGTGAATGCTCCCTCGTGACTAGTCTCATTTTGTCGGTCTGGGGCTCCACGCATACATGTCTGAACCTCAATTATGTTGTGATCTGAGTATATTGTTTTTGATATGGTGACATTTCTTATCAGATCATCATTGTTAGTGAAGATGAGGTCTAGTGTATTCTCCAGTCTAGTAGGCTCTATTATTTGCTGGTTTAAATTGAATTTTGTGCAGAGATTTAAAAGCTCGTGTGAGTGTGAGTTTTCATCAGAGCTGCCTCCTGGTGTTATTTCTGCAACAATATTATTTGCTATATTCCTCCATTTTAGGTGCCTTAAGTTGAAATCCCCCAGGAGCAAGATGTTGGGTGCAGGAGCTGGAAGATTTTCCAGACAGTGGTCAATTTTTAACAGCTGTTCCTGGAATTGCTGGGATGTTGCATCCGGAGGCTTGTAGACTACCACAATGACTAGGTTTTGGTTCTCGACCTTTACTGCTAAAACTTCCACTACGTCATTTGAGGCATTAAGCAGTTCTGTGCAAACAAGTGACTCTGCAATGTACAGGCCAACCCCCCCCCCCCTTTTGCCTGTTCACTCTGTCACATCTGTATAGGTTGTAACCTGGGATCCATATTTCGTTGTCCAAGTGATCCTTTATGTGGGTCTCAGTGAAAGCCGCGAACATTGCCTTTGCCTCTGCAAGCAGTCCACGGATGAAAGGTATTTTGTTGTTTGTTGCTGGCTTTAGACCCTGTATATTTGCAAAGAAGAATGTTATCGGACTGGTGGTATTGTTGGTACTGGGGGGGGATTTTTTTTCCGGCATTAGTATCTGTATCTGTTGGTTTGGAGTGGAGGCCATCGACTGTGGTTCCACTCCAGGAATGACTGGATTTGGTGTACGATTTCTGCCATTTCCTGCCAGTTTTTTTTCCTTCCTGGCACTAAAAAACCTCTCCCTCTTGAGTGGCTGTGGCTACCCAGGTTTTCCCATGGCCTGGATGTTTTGTATCTTTTTGTCCCCTTTAGATGGTATGCCTGGCAATTTAAGTTATAGCACAGTCTTTCCTGTACTGAAGAGGTACACATTTCAGGGTGAAAAAGCTTACAGGAAGGGAGTTTGCATTTTCCTGTTGTCATATGGGCATGACATTTTCTAGGGTGGTCATAGTTGCATGTACCATCTGTTTTTCCAGATTTCCCATGCCAGCAGATACCAAGTGCATAGTATGTGCACAGGCTTGGTTTCCGTTTGCCTTGGGTTTCTGTGACTGTATTCCCTGTTGGTGCATGTTTCCCTGTCTTACTCCTATCCTCCCTAGCACCAACAATGGAGCTCCCACCAGTTGTTTTTGGTAATTTATCCTCACTATTGCTATTGGAGTCCTCTTGTTTGCTATTTCCTGCAGAGCATTTCGGCAAATTAAGTCAGTGTCCCAGGATGCGACCCACACCAGTTGACTAACACCCAGGTACCCATTTTACTGATGGGGAACATAGGCAACAGGTGGAAAGAAACACGCCCGATGTTTCTACACTGGCTGGGAATCGAACCCAGGCCCTCGCCGTGTGAAGCGAGAGCTTATACCACCAGGCCACCAGAGCCCAGTAGTGATATGTCATTGATGTTTGCTAGGCCTGTATACCAAGGACATGTACTTGTAGTTATTATTATTATTATTATTATAATCAAGGGGAAGCGCTAAACCCATGTACTTGTAGTAAATAAAGATATAATATAATAATAATAATAATAATAATAATCCGGTTGCTGAATTCAGGTGATGTTAAGGCGTTCCACTTGGCGAGGGAAGTTCACCCGGTCTGTTTGGCAACTTCTAGTTTTTGTTCCTTATTACAAAATAATTCATGTTTTGCTTTCTTTAATTGCCCACTTTGGGCAATATATCTTCTCCGTACATCGGGAAACAGGGCTGTACCTGTACCTGAATAAACTTACCTATACTGCTTAAGCTGCAATGGCTTTTATAAACCCGGGAAGCAGAGCAACAACATTAACAGGATTTCTGGGCCAACCTTCGTCGGGTGTGAACATCTCACTCTCGCCTGAGTATCTATGGCAATTTTCCCCACTCTCTATGGGGCACTTGTCTTCATCTACTTTGCCCGCCGGGCACTTTACAGAAGGGACACCTGGTCATCGGCTTACTTCTAGCCAGCTGCAATTTTTCAGCTCTGGATAATTCTGTGACAGTCTTGGGTGGGAAGCCGGTTACTGAACTCAGGTGGGGGTCCCGGTGTGCTGGGGCTTGGCATGGAGGGAGGTTCACCAGATCTAATTGGAAACTTCGAGTTTCTATTTCTGTTTACAAAGGAACATTTGTTCTTTTTCTTTCATCGCCCAGCTTTGAGCAATATATGTTCCCCGTGGCACTGGGAAGCCAGGCTCGTCACGGCTTACCCTGTCAGTGGCCCTGATAAACCCAACAAAGAAAGAAGGAAAGAAGACAAAACTCGGGGTCTTTCACTGTCTCTAATTTTCATGAAAGCTGATTACCTAAAACCAACAAAGCCATCACTTGAGACCTCACTCACAGCAGGTAACCTCAACTCTCCCTTGCAGTAAATCATACTGAACTCTACCCCACGGACACTGTCCATGGTTCAATCCCCGGCAAGGGGGGAAATTTAATAATAATAATAATTTTATTACTACAAGTACATGTACAAGGTATACAGACCATAGCTGACATCAATGACACTACTATATAGAAAGCCTCATGTTATGCTTAGCATTTCGGGCATATTAGGTCCTTGACCCAGGATGCACCCAAAACAGTTGGGATCCTCTCCAAGATACGATACTACGTGCCGCAAAATGCCCTTCTCACACTATACCATTCACTTATTTATCCATACCTCACCTATGCTATTTGTGCTTGGGGATCAACTGCAGCAACACACCTAAAGCCAATAATAACCCAACAAAAAGCTGCAGTAAGAATAATCACTAAATCCCATCCCTGGCAACACACCCCCCCACTCTTCATAGATCTAAACTTACTCCCTGTTCAGTACATCCACACTTACTACTGTGCAATCTACATCTACAGGACCTTAAACTCCAATATCAACCTTGACCTAAAACGCTTTCTTGATAGTTGTGACAGAACCCACAGGCATAACACCAGACACAAACATCTCTACGACATTCCCCGTGTCCGACTAAACCTTTACAAAAATTCAATGTATGTCAAAGGCCCTAAAATCTGGAACACCCTACCTGAGAACTCTAGAACTGCAGACACATTCATCACCTTCAAAACTACCATTAGAAAACATCTTATCTCCCTGATAAACCCCATCAACTAACTACACGAATACCACCTGGTGGTTCACACTTACACTCGCTCACCCATTTGACCATAAACAGAAATATTAATCTCAATCTTAAAATAATGAATCCTATGATACTCCAATACTGAAACTATGTACTGTGCCAAAACAAAAGCATTCACATTGCTAAACTCACAAACTAGTATTTAGTCACTTAGCCATAATACCAACTTACCTCATAATCTGTAATATTTTAAAATAAAGAATTAAACTAAGTCTGCCCGAAATGCCTAGCCATGCTAGGCGTTCTAGTGGTACACTCTGTAATCATTATTTAACTACATGTAAACCACACAACAACCAAATTCTGTAAATTCAACATTGTAATCTTTATAGAGAATAAACTTTGAATTTGAATTTGAAGACGACTAACACCCAAGTACCCATTTTACTGATGGGTGAACATAGACAACAGGTGTAAAGAAACACGCCCAATGTTTCTACCCTTGCTGGGAATCGAGCGCAGACCCTCGCCATGTGAAGCGAGAGCTTTAGCGATCAGACCACGTTTCCTTACACCTGTTGTCCCCATTCACCTAACAAGCAAGTAGGTACCTGGATGTTAATCAACCAATGTGGGTCTCATCCTGGGGGACAAGATTTAAGGACCCCAATGGAAATAAGACACAGTCCTCGATGATGCACTGAATTTCTTGGGTTATCCTGGGTGGCTAACTCTCCAGGGTTAAAAATCTGAATTAAATCTTATCTAAGCAAAATTTTTTTTTTTTTTAACCTGGAGGGTTAGCCTTGGCAGATGAAACGGTCATAAAATAAAATACCATAAGCTGCATACTAAGATTTTGTTAGGATTTTTAACTCTGCAGGGTTACCCACCCAGGATAACCAAAGAGTCAGTCAGTTCATCATCGAATATTGTCTTATTTCCATTGTGGTCCTAAAGTCTTGGTCCCCAGAATGCGACGTGCACCAATCTACTTGCTTGGTAGGTGAATGGGGACGGCAAGTGTAAGGAAACACAATGTTTCCACCCAGGCAGGGATTGAACCACAGACGCAGTGTGTGAGGCAAGAGCATTCTATACCAGACCATCAAACTTAGATTATGATACACATTGAGTAGATCTTGGGTGAGTGTTATCAATTCTGAATTTTGACCACTTTAAGTAGTATTTTAGGATTAGTCTGCAAGAAATGCACCACATTCTAGTGACTTTCTTTTGTGCCTAACAGTATTTTATTAAATGTAAACTACATTACCTGTATACTGCAAAAAAAAAAATAATTATTAATATTATTATTATCACTTTTTTGGAGCAAAAATCATCTGCAGTTTATTTAGGGGATCTTTGTAAGCATTACATAACAACTTATTAGGACTATGGTAATGTTCACTTGATGTATCTGTCTTAAATAAAACTAGAAATTACTACTGATCAGTAATTATATTTCAGCCATACCTGCATCTTTCTCTGCTCTACTACTGTGAAGGATTTCATGAAGACCCTTCTTTAAGGTGCTCAGGAACAGGTTGTCTAAATTCCACTTATGTTAATGCTGTAGTCAATTCATGTAAAAGTTAACATTTTACAGCAGGGTCACAAATGTGTACTTATGACTTACCATTGAGCTTGGTCTGTCAGATCCATTCCTATCAAATTTTAAATTTTCAAATTCTCCTGTAGACAATTACTGCTAGTTCCGTAGAGGGGATTTGCCGTGCAGTTAAGTATGTCCGCCATTCTCATCTATCCTTACTTTATCTGTGGTATTTGTGCCTGGGGATCTAGCTGTCTTCAAGAAGGTGCTGGAAAGGCACCTAAAGTCATTACCTAACCAGCTAGGCTGTGATATGTACATCGGGTTGTGTGCAACCAACAGTAACAGCCTGGTTGATCAGACCCTGATCCACCATGAGGCCTGGTCACAGACTGGGCCATGGGGTTGTTGACCCCTGAAACCCTCTCCAGGTATACTCTAGGTATACAGCAAATCACCTAAAGCCAATAATAACAAAGAGTGGTCATACGAATAATCACCCAATCTAGTGATAGACAACATTCTCCTGTTCTTCAAAGGTTTAAGCTGACTCAGTATACATAATAATCACTTGTACTACTGTGCATATTATATATACTAGACAGTCAATTCAAATATAAACCCTGCTCTGAAACTCTACCTGAATAGCTGCAACAAAACTCATAGACATAATACAAGACAAAAATATCTTTGACATCCGCAATGTTTGACTCATTCTGTGTAAAAACTCTGTATGTATAAAAGGCCTTAAAATTTGGAACACACTGCCCGAAGATTCTAAAAGTTCCCTATCTACCAACTGCTTCAGAGTTACTTTTAAGCAACAGCACCTTACCTTAATGTGATCTTGACAGCAATATACAATCATACCCCGCTTTACATCATTTCGGCCTACATCAAATTCACCTTTATGCAACTTTTCTAGAGTAAATTTCAGTTCAGTGAATGTCATTACATCTGACTTTACGTCACTCAGCAGCATCACCTACGTCATAATTTTTTTAATTGTCTTCATTATTCTTTAAAATATACAGTGGACCCTCAGTTATCAGCCATAATCCGTTCCAGAAGGGTGGCCTAAATCCGGAAAGGCCAAAAACCGAAATAATATTTCCCATAAAAATTAATGTAAATCCAATTAATCAGTTTCAGACACCCAAAAATATTAACAAAAATACAGTTTTTTAAACATTCACTATAGTTTTACATACAGAAAACAGTGAGAAATAATATAAAGCACAAATTTTAATGATAAATGAACATTACATACTTTTATTGAAGACTCTTGTTGGTATATTGAGGAAGGCAGGAGAGGAGAGAGAGTTGGGGATCCTCAACTCCCTCTCCCCTCTGTGTAGTGTAACCCCCCTGGGCTACACTACACAGCCATATTATTACACTACACAGCCATATTATTACCATGTTCAATTGTTTAATTGTTTCTAACAACTACCTTTAAATGCCATCATAAACAAAGGGAGAAGTAATGAATAATTCATGCCAAGAATTGTAAACAAATGCATATGAAGGGCGATTTCTGGGCGAGACGCCAGATTCACAGTTTTCTCTAACGCTAACTCAGAGAAAACGTAATGCTTACTCTCCACCCGACTCTCCACTCGATAGCATATAAACATTGCATGTTTATATGCTATATAACATGTTTCTTATAGTATAATTTTGAAGAAAATATCATAGATGGATTAATGAAAATGTCTATATTAACCTAAAATACAACAATGTGCCCAAGAGTGATTATTATTAAACATACATCGCATATAAACATTGCATGTTTTTATATATACACTATGTAACATGTTTCTTATATAATTTCGAAGAAAAAATCATAGATGGATTAATGAAAATGTTATATTAACCTAAAATAAGAAATTTAATGTGCTCAAGAGTGATTTATTACACTTCCAATACAGCCAATCGCCAAAGTGACGGCTGATAACTGGGATAGAATTTTGGCCAAAAAAGCAGGTGAAAACCGAATTAGCTGATATCCGGAACAGCTGAAAACCGAGAGTCCATTGTATGACTAAAATGTGTTTTTAACATTTTTGAAGGTTTAGCAATAGTTATATTCTTTCATGAGTTATTTACACTAGTTTTACGGTATTTGTCATCATTTTTAAAGCATTATGTCCAGTTGATGTCAAAAACTGGGTTACAGCTCTTGGAACCAGTTAATGATGTAGGGCAAGGTATGAGTGTACTATGAAACACAAATCCCAAAACCTGCAATTTTCATCCAATCCCATCTTTGTTCTTGATTAGGCTTTCTTTCAAGTCCCATATATTGTTAAAGTCGTATATTTTGTATTGTAATTTATTGTGATTTTTCATGAATTAACCTGTAACTTGTAACTATTTTTACATTCCCACTAATATTGTATACAAACCCTTACAGGAAAAATAATAATGAAAAATTAAATATGACAAAACTGAGTAAATTTTAAGTAGTATAGTCAGAATTTTGCCTGAGTTGCCATACATTTTATGGGCCTTCAATTTATTGTGCAGTAACACTGAAATATAGATTAGTATTTGCATTTGTATTTGTATTTGACCAACATTTGTAATAACTACTTAAAACATTATAGCAAATTGCTATAATGTAATAAATTATTTTTGTAAAAAATTCCAGTAGTAGTTATAAGTGTATTTTAAAGCTGTTTGAAATGCTCTGCATAACCATAGGCTTTCTGTAAAGTATGTCAGTAATGCCAATCATTCCTGAATCAATTGTAAATTGTAACTAGTAGAAAAAAAGTTTATCATTTTATCACTAAAGTTGGCACACTCAAAACAAGCCATGAGGTATTTACTTCATTGGCACTTTAATTTATAATGAAAGAAAATATAATGATGTTCATACATATACACCCTCTCCTCACTTACTGCTGGAGTTCCGTTCCTAAGACCACGTTGGTAAATGAATTCGTTGCTAATTGAGGAACCACCTCTTACCGATACTTCAAAAGTGTCACCACCCGAAATTAAAACATTCAGTTTTATGTTTGCTGTGAAAATCCTTTCACTCTATTCGTTATTAATAGTAACACAACATGGAATAGGTCAATAACTTACTTCCAAGATATTACAGGAAATGCGCATAGCTGATTACTTTGAAAATTTTTTTTTTCGAGAAAAATCACACTTTTTTTTCAGTCTTTGCATAGGATAAGAGTGATCTATAGTTACCCTTGAGGTGCAAAATGTTTTCTGTGTCAGTCACTTTTTTTTTTAATCCCTCCCCTGCCACCCACCCTTCAATACCTCTCTATATAATGTCAGTTTTTGTTAATTTGGGCATCTTTATTATGCTTCTATGTTATTCATGTTATACCTAATATTATCCTGGAATAAATATGATAGGTAGATAACCTTTATTGATAGTATAATTATATAATATTTCATAGTGGGGTGAGGCACACCTCCGTACGTCATGGTGAATCCTGAGACACTGCTCGCTTCTCCCTCTGCTATAGCTCCACCCACTTTGTAATGATCTCAAGTGGTGAAGTAAATATGTATACTAGAAAGAAAAAATAAAAGGAAACTCCAGCTTGATAACTTTGTTCTAATTTGCATAACTCTTACATGTTACAGAAAACAATAAAAGGGTAAAATGCACATACAGTGGACCCTCGGATATCGGCCATTCCTGTTATCGGCCAACTTGGTCATCAGCCAGTTTTTCGGCTCCCGGTGATGAGCCGTTTCAGATGCGTCCATCTGCCAGCTAGGGCTGCTTGCACGTCAGTCTGGCTGTGTCTCTCAGTATGTGAGGAAGCTTCTCATACATCCAAACATTTCGCTTGTTTTTCATTGTTTTTTGTGGGGTTTTTGCAGTGCAACTGCAGTATCAGTATGTCACCATTAAAGACACAGCATCATCAACACGGCCACTTGATACTGGAGTTCCACAGGGAAGTGTCCTTGGACCCCTGCTCTTCCTCATTTGCATCAATGATCTTCCAAACATATCCCAACTCCTGAAACCCATTCTCTTTGCTGACGACACAACTTATGTCGTAATAAAGTTGGTAGAATTACCGACAATATATAAAGTAAAAGGACACAAGTGCAACTAATGTGACATTTCATTGTGGCAACGTTTCGCTCTCCAGGAGCTTTATCAAGCCATTACAAACAATACATGGACACTAGCTGGAGTTCTTGCCAAACATCTTTCTTGCCTTCTGGGGACCATCAGCCCCGCTCATCTTAAACACTCAGGCGACCTTCTCAACCGCATCTGAAACCTCTCCATCCGTAACAAGAAACTAAGCAGTTTGGACGTGGCTTCCCCCTTCACAAAAGTGCCTACCACAAAAGCCATCGAGGTTCTACGACGTAAAATCAATCAGGACCTTAATCTTCCTCTACCTCCCGGAGATTTTGTTGACTTGATTGAACTCTGTGTTAATTTCAACTGTTTTTCTTTCAATAACAAGCTCTACAAACAAACCTACGGCATGGGAATGGGGTCCCCCATCAGTGCCATCCTAGCCAACTTATACATGGAACACCTAGAGTCCGAACACTTTGCCAACATCATCCCTTCAAGCGTCACTTGGTTACATTACGTGGACGACGTCCTCGTAATAACTCCCAAACGTTTTGATGTACGGAATCTTCAGGCAAGGCTCAACGCAGCTGAACCGGCGATTCAGTTTACACTAGAAGAAGAGTCCAATGACAAGCTACCTTTCCTCGATGTCCTCATTCACAAAGTAGACAACAACCTAAGATTTCAAGTTTATCGGAAACTGACCAATAAAAATGATCTCACACACTTCTATTCCAGTCAGGATACCAAGACCAAAAGAGGCATCATCATCGGGTTTTTCCTAAGAGCATACCGAATTTGTAGTCCTGAGTTTCTTGACGATGAATGTACATACATTCACCAAACATTCACTGAGTTACATTTTCCTTCCTTTTTCATCAAAGACTGCAAGAAAAGAGCTCTTCAGATCGTTAATTCTCCACGCACCAACACCACTCCCAACAAAGTTATAATTCTTCCCAACAGCCAGGTTGCGCTGAACGTTTCTAAAGTACTTTCACAAGTTAACACCAGAGTCGCCATCGCTTCTAGCACTTCAATAAAGGATCTAACCAGGACAAAATCAAAGCACCACGAACCAGTCAACGCAGGAGTTTACACTATACCCTGTGGAGGCTGTGACAAGATTTACGTAGGAGAAACCGCAAGAAACCTCGACACCCGCCTCAATGAACACATTTATGCATGTAGGAACGATAACTTGAACAACGCTTGTGTACAACACCGAAATTCCTCCAATCATCTCATGAAATTCAGGGACGCCCAGTTAGTGATCAAAGAAACTAATTTCCGCAGGTGCAAGTGCCTCGAATCAGCACTGATCGCTGTTTCGAATACAATTAAACAAAACAACGGCAGCTTCACCATCTCTTAAGTCTTAGCAAGAATCCTCCTGAAAACAGTAAACCCTGCCATCACATAGTCTCTCCTGTTATACTACACAAAGCACATTACAGAGAGTGAACACTGAAACAGGCTGCCTCTAACCAGTCTACATTTGTCCAACCTATTTTTATGTTACCCAAGTAATAGCTTTTATCCTTTTACTCATGTACGAATTAATTGCTCTACCATATTGTATTACTACTACTACTACAACTTGTGTCACTACTACTACTACCACTAGTATTGCACCTCACTGAGCTTATATATACCCTCTGTGTCCATGTATTGTTTGTAATGGCTTGATAAAGCTCCTGGAGAGCGAAACATTGCCACAATAAAATGTCACATTAGTTGCACTTGTGTCCTTTTACTTTACACAACTTCTGTCATCTCTCACCCTAATCTTGCAACCCTCAACACCATTGTTAATGAGGAGCTGCTCAAAATATCAACTTGCATGACAGCCAATAAACTTACACTCATCACTGACAAAACCTACTATATTATGTTTGGTAGCAGAGCAGGTGCTGCACAACTGAACATTAAGATTGACAGCACTCTAATTGAGGGCAAATTCTTAGGCCTATACCTCAACAACAGCCTGAATTTCAGCACCCATATCCAACACATATCAAAAAATGTATCCAAAACAGTTGGGATCCTCTCCAAGATACAATACTATGTACCGCAAAATGCCCTTCTCACACTATACCATTCACTCATTTATCCATACCTCACCTATACTATTTGTGCTTGGGGATCAACTGCAGCGGTACACCTAAAGCCAATAATAACTCAAAAAGCCGCAGTAAGAATAATCACTAAATCCCATCCCTGGCAACACCCTCCCCCCCACTCTTCATAGATCTAAACTTACTCCCTGTTCAGAACATCCACACTTACTACTGTACAATCTACATCTACAGGACCTTAAATTCCAATATTAAACTTGACCTAAAATGCTTTCTTGATAGTTGTGACAGGACCCACAAGCATAACACCAGACACAAACATCTCTATGACATTCCCCGTGTCCGACTAAATCTATACAAAAATTCATTGTATGTCAAAGGCCCTAAAATCTGGAACACCCTACCTGAAAACTCGAGAACTGCAGACACACTCATCACCTTCAAAACTACCGTTAGAAAACATCTTATCTCCCTGATACACCCCGTCAACTAACTACATAAAAACCACCTGGTGGTTCACACTTACACTCACCCATTTGACTATAAGCACAGAAATACATATCTTAATCTTAAAATAATGATTCCTAGCTAGTCACAAGTTTGCCTGTGATACTCCAATATAGAAACTATGTACTGTGCCAAAACAAAAGCATTCACATTGCTAAACTCACAAACTGGTATTTAGTCACTTAGTATTTAGTCAGCTTACTCCACAATTAATAATAATTTAGGGTTAAGAATTAATCTAAGTTTGTCCAAAATGCCTAGCCTTGCTAGGTGTTCTAGTGGCCCCCTCTGTAATTAGTATTTTATTACATGGAAACCACACAATAACCAAAATCTGTAAACCCCGCATTGTAATCCTTATAGAGAATAAACTTTGATTTGATTTGATGTCTCCAAAGAAAGTTCCTAGTAAAGTTCCTGTGGTAAAGAAAGTGAGAAACACCATGGAATTTAAACGTGAAGTGGTTGATAATACGAGAGGGGTGTGCGGGTGCTGGAACTTGCCAGGATGTATGGGAAAAATAAATCTACCATTACATCCATCCTGGCAAAGAAAGAACAAATCAGGGATGCTAATGTTGCAAAAGGAGTAACTTTTATAACAAAACAAAGGTCACCAATAATGGAAGAGATGGAAAAGTTGTTGTTTTTGTGGATTAAGGAAACACAATTAGTGGGAAACAGTGTTGTGGAATCTATTATTTGTGAGAAGATAAAGCAGTTACATGAGGATCTTCTACAGAAAACTCATGGAGCAAGTGCTGCTGGTAGTGAATTTAGGGCCAGCAAAGGGTGGTTTGAGAGATTTAAGAACTTTAGTGGCATACACAGTGTTGTATGGAGAGGCTGCAAGTTCTGACAAAAAAAGCGGCTGAAAAGTACATTCAGGAGTTCAAGGACTGTAAAGGATAAACAGTTAAAACCTCAACAAGTGTTCAGTTGTGACAAAACAGGCCTGTTTTGGAAGAAAATGCCAAACAGGACCTACATCACGCAGGAGGAAAAAGGCACTGCTAGGACACAAGCCTATGAAAGACAGGCTTACTCTTGTTGTGTGCTAATGCTAGTGGGGATTTTAAAGTGAAGCCTTTACTGGTGTATCACTCAGAAAATCCCAGTGTGTTCAAGAAAAGCAGTGTCGTCAAGAATAGATTGTGTGTGATGTGGAAAGCTAATCAAAAGGCATGGGTCACAAAGCAAATTTTCAGAGAGTGGGTTAATGATGTGTTTGACCCAAGTGTGAAAAAATACCTCCTGGAAAAGAAATTGCCACTCAAGTGCCTCCTGGTACTGGACAGTGCTTCTGCACATTCTCCACACTTGGAAGACCAAGTGTTTAGGGACTTCAATTTCATCACAGTGAAGTTCTTGCCTCCTAACACCACTCCTCTCCTCCAGCCCTTGGACCAGCAGGTCATTTCTAACTTCAAAAAAACTCTACACAAGAGGAGTGTTTGAAAAGTGCTTTGAAGTGATCTCTGACACTCAGTTGACCCTAAGAGAGTTCTGGAAAGATCACTTCACTATTCTCAATTGCATAAGCTTTATAGGTAAGGCTTGGGAGGGAGTGACTTCCAGGACTTTGAACTCTGCTTGGAGAAAATTGTGGTCAGGTTGTGTCCAAGAGAGGGATTTTGAAGGGTACAAGGCTGACCCTGACCCTGCCGACCCTGTGGACTCTATTGTGACACTGGGGAAGTCCCTGGGGTTGGAGGTGAGTGGCGAGGATGTGGAAGAGTTGGTGGAGGATCACAGGGAAGAGCTAACCACTGAAGACCTGCAAGAGCTTCAACTCAAACAGCAACAGACTGCAGCTGAGGAACTTGCTTCAGAGGAGGAGGAAGAGGGAGTGAAGGAGGTGCCTTCTTCAGAGATTAAAGAGGTGTGTGCAATGTGGACTAGGTGCAAGCTTTTGTATAGAAACACCACCCTGACCAAGCTGAAACAAGCCATATCTGCAACATGTTCAGTGACAAAACCCTGTCCCACTTCAGGAAAATCTTAGAGACGCCAGAAATAGACCTCTATGGACAGATTTGTTGTGCAACAAGGGTCCAGTGACTCTAAAGCTGGTCCTCGTGGCATTATAAGACAAAGAAGGGAAGTAACCCCAGAGAAGGCTTTGCTACCTAAAGTCTTTATGGAGGGGGATTCCCCTTCCAAACACTAACTCCTCCCTTGTTCCTCCTCCCTATCTTCCAGAAGCCAGCATTAGCCTTCAATAAAGGTATGTAATACTTACATAATTGTTAAAAAAAATTATCTTTTTGTGTGTGAATATTTTTGTCTGGAACGGATTAACCCTTAAACGGTCCAAACGTCCAAACGGTCCAAACGTATATATACATTCACGCCCCAAACGTATATATACGTTTTATTTTTCCTGCCTTCAAATTTGGCATGAATGGCCTGAGATGCCTTGTCAGCAAAGACTGGGTCCTAACACTCAGTGTGCACGGTATTAAAAAAATCTGGGACCACTTAGTACCTTGTGGGAGCGCCAGTTAAATTGAGCACCAGCTTGAGCAAACAGTGTGGCAAACACCAAGGATTCACTGATGTAATGTCATATTAACACTCTTCTTTTAAGAGGAAAGTGATGTTGACCCCAAGTTTAGGGTCTGTCTGTCTATCTGTCTTCCTCTGTCTATCTCTGTCTACCTCTGTCTGTGTCTTTGTCTCTGTATCTCTTTCAATCTGTCTCTTTCTATCTGTCTGTCTATCTGTGTCTCACAGGTACACATAAATACAAGTATACATAGCGTAAATTACCCAGGATAACCCAAAAAATCCAGACGAAGTGCTATACTCTGCTTGAAGATGTGAGTAAAGGTGATGACCCAGTCTTGTGGCTTTCTCTGAGACAGAGAGCTAGACAGATAGAAAGGGAGCTTGACAGACAGACATGTTTGTGTACCAGCAAAAACAAGGTGAGGGCCATGCTCATCAAATATCACCTCTAATCTTTTCTTATCAGCCGCACCCTCCCCCACCCTCGTGTATGCTCATCAAACGTCAGCTCTTATCAGATGTTATCTCATCTTATTATGTCACTGTCAGGGGTGGACTTAGTTTTTCATGCTTCAAGGGAACTTATTTTTACCTATTATTATTATTATTATTATTCTCCTCCCTCCCCTCCCCTCCCCTCCCCTCCCTCCCCTCCTCCCCCTCCCTCCCCCTCCCCCCCCCTCCCTCCCCCTCCCTCCCCCTCCCTCCCCCTCCCTCCCCCTCCCTCCCCTCCCTCCCTCCCCTCCCTCCCCCCCCCCCTCCCCTCCCTCCCTCCCTCCCCTCCCTCCCTCCCTCCCCTCCCCTCCCTCCCCTCCCTCCCCTCCCTCCCCTCCCTCCCCTCCCTCCCTCCCCCCCTCCCTCCCTCCCTCCCCCCTCCCCTCCCTCCCCTCCCTCCCCTCCCCTCCCCCCCCTCCCCCCTCCCCTCCCTCCCCTCCCTCCCCATCCCTCCCTCCCCCCCCTCCCCTCCCTCCCTCCCTCCTTGTTATTATATACTTCCACATATCCAAAACATTGCTGGGACATTTAAATACTTTGTATATATTCCAAGACAATAGTAAATGGCTAAGGCAGGTGTAAATGTCCACCTGTCAGTGTGTTTGTGACAATTTGAGTATCTAATACTAGTGTCAGAACAAAGATTGGTTATCAAATGACAAGAACTACTACAAATTGTAATTATCAGAATATAAAAATTACATAAAATAATATGAAAAATAGAATAAAAGGTATATCCGCAACAATTCAGCAAGCGCAGGACTCGACTGTCACATGAGCATCCAGTGCCAATTTCTCGGCCTCATATCTCGGCAAGTACTGACCCTATTTTTTTTTATTCTAAAACATGTCAAAAAATGTGGTTTTTTTTTTTTTCTATAAATTTTTTTTTTTTTTTTTTTTCAAAATATTTGGGGCACTGTGCAAGTGACATATATGTATACGTTTGGAACATTTAAGGGTTAATTGTATTTCCATTAATTCTTAAGGGAAATATTATTTCAGTTTTCGGCCATTTCGGTCTTAGGCTGAGCTTCTGGAACGGATTACGGTCGATAACCAAGGGTCCACTGTACAGTGGACCCCCGGTTTTCGATATTAATCCGTTCCTGAGAGCTCATCACATACCAAAAATATCGAAAAGCGAATCTATTTTCCCCATAAGAAATACTGGAAATCAAATTAATCCGTGCAAGACACCCAAAAGTATGAAAAAAAAATTTACCACATGAAATATTAAGTTTAATGCACACAAACTGAAGACATGCACAGTTTGTAGTACTCTACTAACAATAGAATACATGACACTTACCTTTAATGAAGATCTAGTGATGATTGATGGGATGGGATGGGAGGAGGGGAGAGTGTCGAACTTATTGTTTAGCATGGGAATTCCCTTCCATTAGGACTTGAGGTAGCAAGTCCTTTTCCGGGGTTACTTCCCTTCTTCCTTTAATGCCACTAGGATCAGCTTGAGTCACTGGACTTCTGTCGCACAACATATCTGTCCATAGAGGCCTGTACCTCTCGTTCCTTTATGATTTTCCTAAAGTGGGTCACAACATTGTCATTGTACAGGTTGCCAACACGGCTTGCAATAGCTGTGTTAGGGTGCGTCCAAAACTCTTTGAGTCAATCGAGTGTCTGTGGTCACTTCAAAGCACTTTTGAAACATAGCTTTTGTGTACAGTTTCTTGAAGTTGGAAATGACCTGCTGGTCCATGGGCTGCAGGAGAGGAGTGGTATTAGGAGGCAAAAACTTGACCTTAATGAAGCTCATGTCCCCAGAAAGTCGCTCTGCCAAGTCTGTAGGATGACCAGGGGCATTGTCTAATACCAGGAGGCACTTAAGGTCTAATTTCTTTTCAGTTAGGTAATTTTTCACATTGGGGGCAAATGCATGGTGTAACCAGTCATAGAAAAAGTCCCTAGTAACCCATGTCTTACTATTTGCCCTCCACAGCACACACAAATTAACCTTGAGGATATTCTTTTGCCTGAACGCTCGGGGAGTTTCTGAGTGATACACCAATAAAGGCTTCACTTTGCAGTCACCACTAGCATTGGCACACATCAGAAGAGTAAGCCTGTCTTTCATAGGCTTATGTCCTGGGAGTGCCTTTTCCTCCTGAGTAATGTAGGTCCTGCTTGGCAATTTCTTCCAAAACAGGCCTATTTTGTCGCAATTAAACACTTGTTCAGGTTTCAAGTCTTCACTGTCTGTGTAATCCTTGAATTCCTTCGCATATTTTTCAGCTGCTTTTTGGTCCGAACTGGCAGCCTCACCATGCCTAATCGCAATATGTATACCACTACGATTCTTAAATCTTTCAAACCAACCTTTGCTGGTTTTAAATTCACTCACATCACCACTAGTTGCAGGCATTTTTTCAATTAAATCCTCATGCAACTTCCTAGCCTTTTCACAAATGATTGCATGAGAGATGCTATCTCCTGCTATCTGTTTTTCATTTATCCACACCAATAAGTCTCTCAACATCATCTAACACTTGCAGTCGCTGTTTCAAAATCACAGTTGCACCTTTTGCAACAACAGCTTCCTTGATTGCCGTTTTCCTGGTCACTATAGTAGCGATGGTTGATTGGGGTTTTGTATACAACCTGGCCAGCTCCGACACACGCACTCCACTTTCGTACTTTGCAATTATCTCTTTCATTTCAATAGTCATTAGCACCCTTTTTCTTGAAGGGTTGGTGCTAGAAGCTTTCTTGGGGCCCATGGTGACTTATTTTACAGAAACAAGCACCAAAAACACTGTGATAATATGGAATGTATCGAATGTATCCTTAGATGCGAGCACACTGGCTGGCTTGTAAACACTGACACACATGGGGCAGTTCAGGCCACATGTGGACACATCTCAGACAAATCGCGTGTGGTGGGTTTTTTAACAAGAACCGAGGCAAATTTTTTGCGTTAAAATGTATCGAATACCGGATTTATCGGATACCGATGCCATCGAATACCAGGGGCCCACTGTAATTAGTAATAGTAATGGCTCTGGAGTGCTTTAAATGTCATATGTATTTCATATACGTTTGGTAGCTAAGCTAAGCTGTTGTATCTGAGCGCCTCTGCAAAGACAGTGATTATGTATGAGTGATGGTGAAAGTGTTTAATGAAAGTTTTTTCTTTCTTTTTGGGTCACCCTGCCTCGGTGGGAAACGGCCGACGTGGTAAAAAAATCGTATGTGTGTGTGTGTTTGTGTGTGTGTGAGACCATGTACTCATCTAGTTGTGGTTGCAGGGGTCGAGTCACAGCTCCTGGCCCTGCCTCTTCACTGGCCGCTACTAGGTCACTCTTCTCACTCCATGAGCTTTATCATACCTCTTCTTTAACCCTTTCAGGGTCCAAGGCCAAAATCTGAAGTGGTGCTCCAGTGTCCAAGAAATTTTGAAAAAAAAAAAAATTATTTTTTCTTACAGAATTAAAGAGTATATTTTTGTGAAGGTAATAAGACCAAAAAAAAATTCTGATCAGTACTTACCGAGATACAGTGCCGAGAAGTTTTTCCAAAATGACGTGGTGGTGGCAACATTGATGATTTCCACATTCGCGCATTACTTTATTTAACGTTTTTTGTAGCTTTTTCTTTTCTAATTTTTTTCTTTTCCTACTAACATTTGGGGCCTGAGAGACCAATACTGTATATAATGTATATATATAAACTCACTGTATTTAACACAATAACTGCACTAAAGTTATTATCATATTATGTTTACCACTTTTGTTTATTACAATAAACATGCACAATTCTTGTATAATACTAATGTTCTATCATATATTTACATATTTACAATCACTGGATGTGGTTTTAGAACTGCTTGAGCTTGTGGAAGTCCTTGAAACAAGGCACCATGCACAGAGGTACCTTACATTCCTTGCACATAAACCAAGTGTCTTTGCGTCTTTGTTGCCGTCGTTTTGTTTGTGCACAGACAATGCATCTCTTCTGAGCAAATTTCTTGAGTTGAAGGAAGCTGTATTATGAAATGATCACCTTCCCTCTTCAAACGCTTGGGTATATTCTGAGGAATTCGAGGACCTTGTTGTATAGCAGGTGTTGTTACCTGGTACATCATTATGAGTTGTCTGACAACAGACAAACAAAATTCACCACATGGTGGTCTGTTGCCAGTCTTTATTTGGTACATATTATATGCATTGAGCATTGAAATGTCCATGAGATGGAAGAAAAGTTTCATGTACCACCTGTAACTCTTATGAACACAATCAACAAAGCCAATCTGCATGTCACATTTGTCAACCAAGCGCATGTTTTGTGTATAATCAATCACTGTCACTGGTTTTTGAATATGTTCATTAGTCACTCAATCAACTTTGCCACTGTCTTGCATTTCGTTACGGTGAATGGTTGTCAACAATGTGATGTCATTGGCAGTAAACATCTGCACGCCATCACCACGAGCACCTGCGTTGAACCTGGGCATATATTTACGATTAGAACATACTGTGCCACACACATCTGTCTTGTTCATTCGCAAGAAATCACTGAGTAAAGGGCTTGTGTACCAGTTATCGGTATATAATGTATGCCCCTTACCAAGATAAGGTGCCATCATGCTTCTCACTACATCACCTGAGATGCCCAATAACATCCTGGTATCTTTCAATGTTTTACATCCAGTGTATACAACAATATCCAATACCAGGCCACTGTCACAGTCACAGAGTACAAACAGTTTTATACCAAAGCGTTTCCTCTTGCTCGGTATATACTGCTTGAATGACAGCCTACCTTTGAACAAAATCAAAGACTCGTCAATTACAAGATTCTTGAATGGATAAAAGTACATGTTGAACTTTTGTTTGAGATACATAAAAACATTTCTAATCTTGTATAACCTGTCACTTCTGTCAGGCCTGGTTTTGTCAGAGAAGTGCAACATACGTAACAGTAAGATAAACCTGTTCACTGGGATGATTTCACTGAAGACTGGGGTAGAAATTAGCTGATCTGTGGACCAGTATGCTTTTATATTGTGCTTATAGACATGAGACATAAGCATTATTGTTGCAAAAAGCAAATACATTTCTGCAAGTCGTCTCTTTCCACCGGTGTACAGTGGACCCCCGCATAGCGACCTTAATCCGTGCAAGAGGGCTGGCTGTTATGCGAAATGTTCGCTATGTGAATGAATTTTCCCCATAAGAAATAATGGAAATAAAATTAATCCGTGCAAGACACCCAAAAGTATGAAAAAAAATTTTTTTTACCACAAAAAAATGTTAATTTTAGTACACACAAACTGAAAAAGGCATGCACAATTACATGACACTTACTTTTATTGAAGATCTGGTGATGATTGATGGGATGGGAGGAGGGGAGAGAGAGTGTTAGTGTTTAGAAGGGGAATCCCCTTCCATTAAGACTTGAGGAGGCAAGTCCTTTTCTGGGGTTACTTCCCTTCTTCTTTTAATGCCACTAGGACCAGCTTCAGAGTCACTGGACTTCTTTCGCACAACATATCTGTCCATAGTGGCCTGTACCTCTCGTTCCTTTATGATTTGTCTAAAGTGGTTCACAACATTGTCATTGTAACAGTCACCAGCACGGCTTGCAATAGCTGTGTGAGGGTGATTTTCATCAAAAAAGGTTTGCACTTCAAGCCATTTTGCACACATTTCCTTAATCTTTGAAGTAGGCAATTCCTTCAATTTCTCTCTCCCCTCCTTTGAACCATTCTTTTGCCTGAACGCTCTGGGAGTTTCAGAGTGATACACTAATAAAGGCTTAACTTTGCAATCACCACTAGCATTGGCACACATCAACAAAGTAAGCCTGTCTTTCATAGGCTTATGTCCTGGGAGTGCCTTTTCCTCCTGAGTAATGTAGGTCCTGCTTGGCATTTTCTTCCAGAACAGGCCTGTTTCATCACAATTAAACACTTGTTCAGGTTTCAGTCCTTCAGTTTCTATGTACTCCTTGAATTCCTGCACATATTTTTCAGCCGCTTTGTGGTCCGAACTGGCAGCCTCACCATGCCTTATCACACTATGGATGCCACTACGCTTCTTAAATCTCTCAAACCAACCTTTGCTGGCCTTAAATTCACTCACATCATCACTAGTTGCAGGCATTTTTTTAATTAAATCCTCATGCAACTTCCTAGCCTTTTCACATATGATCGCTTGAGAGACGCTATCTCCTGCTAGCTGTTTTTCATTTATCCACACCAATAAGAGTCTCTCAACATCTTCCATCACTTGCGATCTTTGTTTCGAAAACACAGTTAAACCTTTGGCAAGAACAGCTTCCTTGATTGCCGTTTTCTTGGCCACAATAGAAGAGATGGTTGATTTGGGTTTCTTGTACAACCTGACCAGGTCGGTGATACGCACTCCACTTTCATACTTATCAATGATCTCTTTCTTCATTTCTATAGGAATTCTAACCCTTATTGCTGTAGGGTTGGAACTAGAAGCTTTCTTGGGGCCCATGGTCACTTATTTTCCAGAAACAGCACCGAAAACACTGTAATAATACGAAATATTCCGATTGTATGCTTGAATGTTACCGCGGAGGCTGGCTGGTAAACAATGCCACCGGCGGAACATATGAGGCTGGCTCAGGCCGCACATTGGACGCGTCTCGGACGAAGGCCGCTGAGCGGGTTTTTGGGCGCTATGCGGGGCAAAATTTTAGCGATCAAAGCATCCGCTATGCGGATTGTCCGTTATGCAAGGCGTCCGTTATGCGGGGGTCCACTGTATTCTTGACTGTGGTGATATGATCGTATTTGCCATGGTGTACTCAAAATACTTGTTATTTTCCCTGACAATAGTTTCCATCAAGGGCTGGTCAAAGAATATTTCAAAAAATTCCAGTTCATTGGCCGTGGTTCCAAGGGGACAAGTAGGTAGAAATCTACTTTGAGAGTCATCAAAGTGGTGGCGCTTGGGAACAAAATTGGGATTTTGCTGCCAATCCCAGATACGGTTTGCTGGTGGATACTGGACATCATAGGCTGGTTGTGCGGGTAGTTGGGGTTGTGGTGGGCTGGTGGCTGACGCTCCGCTTTGTCCTTGAACTGAGGAGTCAGCAGCGTGGGTCCCAGCCTGGGCTGGTGAGTCACGCATTGCCGTGGCACTACCATCACCACTACCACCATCTACTGATGCCTGTGGTCTATCCATGCCAAGTGTAGCCACATTATCCTCACTTTCACTGTCTATTCCTGGTGTAGGGCCATGGGATGTACTCCGTCCCCTGGGCACTGCATAGGGTACACTACCCGAGCGTATGCGGCGGCGTGCATACCGACGCTTCACTGGTGAATATGATTCCTCACTATCACTACTCGAATGATCGTCAAGAGCAATAAAATCACAATCCACGTCACTATCATCCTCATTACTGAAGCCAGAGGCCTGGCCATGTGAAAATAATAGTTTTCTCTTGCGATGAGGTACAACTGATCGTGACTGAGGAGTGCCCACACCAGAGGTAGAAGGTTGAGGATTGTCAGGGTTTTCTCCGCTATTATCAATATCCTGGTCATTTCTTTCGGTCACTAACTGATCAAAGCCAAAGAATTCGTCTTCATTTCCACTTCCATCAGTGTCAGAACTATCAGATAGGAAGAGGAGAGTCCCAATTTTCCTTGGAGTGAGAGCTGCCTTGCGACGAGGCATGGTGAACAAAGGTAACTGAGCCCGCGTTCCCGCAATGCTATGCGGGCGCCTAGAATTTTTGTTCATGGCGCACACCCACCATGCAGACCCATTCTCTCACATGTAGGCCTATGAGCATTTTCGCGCTAAATTTGACGCCGCTAGAATTTTGGCGTAAATGTACGGTTTGGACACTGAACGTGAAGCCGTAGATCTATGGGACGGACCCTGAAAGGGTTAAGCTGTGTATCGATCCTGCCTCCACTACATCACTTCCCAGACTATTCCACTTCCCGACAACTCTGTAACTAAAGAAATACTTCCTAACATCTCTGTAATTCATCTGAGTCTTCAGCTTCCAACTGTGATCCCTTGTTGCTGTGTTCCATCTCTGGAACATCCTGTCTCTGTCCACCTTGTCAATTCCTCTCAGTATTTTCTATGTCATCATCATATCCCCCCTATCTCTCCTGTCTTCTTCTTCTGTTGGGTTTCAGGGCCACTGACAGCATATGCCGTATCGAGCCCGGCCGTCCAGTGCTAGGAGAGGGAATATCGACTAAAGTGGAAGAATGTCTTGACTAATAACTATGTATCATATGTCTCTGATACGCCTTGAAGCCAGCAGGAAGGAGCAGGTACAAGCCAATATCTCCTGACGGTCCAGAGGGCGAAACCCCTCCCCATTGAGGAGGACAGGTAGAGTGAAAGTGTGCACCCCAAGTGTGCGCAAGGCCGCACGGAGAGTAGTCCGTGCAGAGTGATAATGTGGGCACCACAGCAGGAAGTGTTCCACCGTCTCAGACTGTGAGGGACACCATGGGCAGTACGGAGAGTCCGTCATCCGATGGCAATATAGATGAGTCGCCAGTCGCGAGTGCTCGACTCGAAGGCGAGTCAGTGCAACGTCCACCGAGCGGTTGGGATGGCAAGCCCAAGGGCAGGGGCCATTAAAAGTTCGGACAGAGCCCAACGCCGAAGAAGAGAGGGAGTGTGCAAGGCCCTCTTGCCACTGATGATGGATTCCCTTCCAAACAGCCCTTGTGAAATCGCTGTGGCCCAGGGCAAGAGAGGTAACAGTAGGAAGTGTGTGCGTGAGGGAGGCCGCCCGATCTGCCACTTCATTGCCCCAGATTCCAACATGGGCGGGAACCCATTGAAGGGAGATGCTCCAACCTGGGGGCTCCGCAAGAAGCGCAGGAGGAGAGATTGTGTCCGATGAACGAGGATGCGCAGTGATCGTGGACGGGCAGAGCACAAAAGTGCCAGGGAAGATTGGGAATCAGAGAAGAGGACCAATGGTTATGGGGCAATGTGATCTAGGACAAAAACCAGAGCCTGGTGAATGGCAAAGAGCTCCCCTGCCAGAACAGAATGAGCAGGGTCCAGCCGCCACGTTTGACACAGTGAGAGATTAGCGAAGAAGGCCGCAGAGGATGTAGAAGGGGGGGAGGACCAAGCCGAGCCATCTGTGTAGACAGAGAACGAAGAGCCATATGTAACAGCGAAACTCTTCAAATAGAAATGCAACTAACTGAGGGGGTTCCCTGTTCCTGTAGTGCCAATCCAGGTGAATGTATCGTGTCAGGTCCAGCCAGGGGGGTGCCGGAGAGTGGAGGGAGTCATCACAAGTGCAGGAAGAGTAAGGTAGGACAGGGAATGCTGGGCCCTGGCTACAAAGGAAGGCTGAGCCAAACATGGGGGGGACAGAGGCTGTCTCCCACATCTGTGAAGGTAGGCGACAGGGGTGTCATCAGGTCAATTTCTCTTACCCTCTGCTCGTAGGACATACCCTTTAGGGGTGGTATGAGGTGCGCGAGGGAAAAAAAATTAGAAAAATTATGGAAATTGAGTTAATCATATAAAAAAATAGCTTAACTCTTTGGCAACACCCTGGTACAAGAATCAATGTTCTATGACGTTTCTACAAGGAATTATATTCATTTATATCATGTATGGTGACAGCAATGTGCGTAGCATGTCTGCTCTCAGCCCGTATATTTTTTGGAATTTTTTCCTTGTTTTTTCTTGCTATTTCTTGCATTATTCTTTCTAATATAATAATTGACGATTCGGCATCATATGAGTAGGAGGAGCTTATCTGTAGACTTCCAGCCAATCAGGAACCATCCGGGAACATTTGCTGACTCAGCGGAATTCCTGCTCTTGAGAGAGGCAGGAGAAATCACTTTATTATTACGCTTATATCAACTCTGCGGCTTATTTATCTATCAGAATTGATCTAATATGACATAATAAACACTATAAATAACATAAAAACATGTTATATACTCTAGACTGAATAAAATAGGCCATAATATGGTGAGTGTCCACCAGCAACATTCCATATAAAATCATTTCCCCTCCTCCCCTTTGTGTAGCAGCAGCCGATGGTGTGGACGTGTGTGTAACACTGGTCGGTGAGTGAGCCGCAGCCTTGAGCCGCTTGGTGATTGGTCACCGCATTGACCAATCAGAAGATGCCTCTACCCGAGAGCACATGAGAATATTTTAGACATCCCTACGATCCCCGTTGGGGAGGGGAACACTGCTTGTTCACGATGCATTACTCTAACAGGGTAAAGATCAAACCAGTGAGTGGGACAGTCAACAACTCATCCAAACTAGCACTTGCAGCTGTCATTAGTGGCAGACTGCAGGTCAAATGTAATGCAATTTTATCGCTCAAAGAGGCCTTTGTTGTCGTCTGCACTGATGACACAGAGGCCGAGAAACTACTTTCCACTACTGCAACCACCACTCTACGTGATAAGGGATTCCTTGTCTTGACTTCCCCAGCTCTGAGGGCCAGGAGAACTGTATTCCTCAAGCGACTCGACAACCTCATCACTGCACAGGCCACTGAAGAAATCAAATCATCTATCGAAGCACAGAACCCTTGGGCTAAGGTGGACTACATTACCAAAATACCCAACGCTTCATCCATGCTGAAGGTCACCTTCAGCGACGTCAACATGGCAGCCAGAGCTCTCGCTGAGGGCCTGGCTATTCACTACTTCCACATCAACCCAACTTTCATCGAAGAAGAAAAATTCCTACAAATCCCACACTGCTACAACTGCTACTCATACCTGCATACCACCAAAGACTGCACTGCCAAGGACAAAAAATTCTGTCCCACCTGTGGCCTCAAGGGTCACGACTTCAAAAACCGCACTACTGCCGCACCACCTAAATGCCTGAACTGCAAGAATGACCACCATACTCTAGCGGCCAGATGCCCTACCAGAAGAGACATAGCCAAGAAACAATACCATCAGCAAAATAAGCCCAACCCACAAACAACCTCATATGCCACTATCATCAAGCTTCAAGCACACACCACCAAGATCCTACAAGCCACGCAAGCAGCCTCCACCACTCCCCTGCCAGCTCCTGCTGGTGACTCCACCAAAATCCTTTACTGCATCATGTATGCCCATGTGCCGAATGCAGCTGAGCCTGGCTCCTTCAATACCACCATCAACGAACTCTTCAAGCTCAACATGCCAGGTTTCACATTCCCCACATCACCACCTTCCACCGAGATTCTCAAATCCACTGCAAATGTCACTAACATTGTCGTTGCTCCACCACTACCTTAACCTCCACCCGACACTGAGTTGGCCCAACCAGAGACCTCTGAGACCTCAGAAGAACCCACCAATGAGAACCCACCACCACCTGCCTCCGCCCCTACTGCTACTGACCTATCAGAAACCCCAACTCGCCCAGCTCAGCCCCCACCAGCAACCCCACCGATCCTCAAACACGACTATGCCACGTTCTACACCACGAAACCATACAGTAGAGCTATGCCCCTCCCAGAACTCAGCCAATGACTCCAAGACAACACTGCAAAGTACACCGTTCACAGAATTCCACCGCCAACCCTACAATCCATACTCGACATCCTCAATGATAAAATTCACATCAACTCCAAAATGAAGGTACTACACCTCTAAAGAGCAAAATTCAATAGTCAGAAATGGCTCCAACAGCTGCACAGTCTAATAATCACCTACCAGCAACCAAAGTCCCCCAGCACTTTGCTATTTAGCTAAAGGTGGGGTGTGGCTCCAAAACAACCCTGTTTTCCTAGACACCACTGCCCTTCCAGCCATCTCCTGCCAGACATCTGAGACCCAGCCCTACTCTACTGACTCTGCTGCCTCCAGCACAACCCCCTGCAGTACCTCTGCACATCTTGCTCCAGGGTGGTCGGGCCACTTACCTCTCGCACCCCACCTCCTGCTCCACCCTCCCAACCTCTTCAAATTTTCCATCCCTCCCCTCCCTCTTCCTTCCCATTCTCACCTATCCTCAGGTCAGAACCTCGCACCTTGCATGTCGTATTCTTAGGCCCTGAGTAAGAGAAAACAGAGTTTTGAAGAAGCAAACTGCACTAGAACGCCAACTTTATAAGGAAAAAACTGAAACAAACGCGATTTTCGTGGAAAAAAAAAAATCGAGACAGGGGGCCGGCCCATGTTCCAGGCCAATATCTCAGAAGTAAGTTATTGACTTATTTCACTTAACTGTGCCTTTACTGCTTAATTGAGTGGAATAATAATCACAGAAATTGTAAAATAATAATTGTTCGTAGTGTTTTTAGTGATGTACTTTTGGAAATATTCCAAATATTTTGGGATTTATGTGGGAGTAAAGGGCAGATATTTTGCAACAGTCTAAGAACTAACAAACTTTAATTTTTTTTTTGCGGAACAAAGATAAGATATTTAGAGGAAAGTGCAACATCAAAAATTTGTATTAGCATTGTTCTCTCAGTACCAAGCCCCCAAACAACCTTACGTTGACCCATATAGGACTACCCTCTTGCGAAATGTCATTTTCAATAAATCGTTCTTCTTTCAGTTGTTGTTTGGGGTATCTTATTAACAAATATTTACAGTAAATAGAGAAAATACTTCGTCTTGCGCACCAGCAATGAAAGAAATTGATGAAAAAAAAATATTAGTTGTGCTACTGCCCCTTAGCTCCAGGACCAGTCTAGTTGCAAACCTTTGCACTTTCTCAGTTTCCTTATGTGCTTAGCTAGGTGTGGGTTCCAAACTGGTGCTGCATATTCCAATATGGGCCTAACATACACAGTATACAGGATCCTGAATGATTACTTATTAAGATGTCGGAATGCTGTTCTTAAGTTTGCTAGGTGCCCATAAGTTGCAGTTATTTGGTTGATGTGCACCTCAGGAGATGTGCCCGGTGTTATACTCACCCCAAGGTCCTTTTCCTTGAGTCATGTTTGTAGTCTCTGGCCCCCCTAGGCTGTACTCCGTCTGCGGTCTTCTTTGCCCTTCCCCAATCTTCATGACTTTGTGCTTGGTGAGGTTGAACTCTAGGAGCCAGTTGCTGGACCATGCCTGCAGCTTGTTCAGATCCCTTTTAGTTCTGCCTGGTCCCTGTTCGATTGAATTCTCATCAACTTCTCATCATCTGCAAACAGTGACACTTCAGAGTCTATTCCTTCCGTCATATTCACAAATACCAGAAGCAGCACCGGTCCTAGGACTAATCCCTGTGGAACTCTGCTTGTCAGGCACCCACTCTGACATTGCTGTTGTCTTCCTGACAGTTATTTCCTGATCCATTGCAGTGCCTTCCCTGTTATCTCTGCCTGGTCCTCCAGCTTTTGCACTAGTCTCTTGTGTGGAACTGGGTCAAACGCCTTCTTACAGTCCAAGAAAATGCAATCTACCCACCCCTGTCTCTCTTGTCTTACTGCTGTCACCCTGTCATAGAACTCCAGCAGGTTTGTGTGTGTGTGTGTGTACTCGCCTATTTGTACTCACCTATGTGTGGTTGCAGGGGGTCGAGACTCGGCTCCTGGCCCCGCCTCTTCCCTGGTTGCTACTAGGTCCTCACTTTCCTGCTCCATGAGCTTTATCATAACTCATCTTAAAGCTGTGTATGGTTCCTGCCTCCACTACATCACTTGCTAGACTATTCTATTTCCTGACAACTCTATGACTAAAGAAATACTTCCTAACATCCCTTTGACTCATCAGAGTCTTCAACTTCCAATTGTGACCCCTTGTTTCTGTTTCCCATCTCTGGAACATTCTGTCTCTGTCCACTTCATCTATTCCTCACAGAATTTTGTATGTCGTTATCATGTCTACCCTAACCCTCCTGTGCTCCAGTGTCGTCAGACCGATTTCCCTTAACCTTTCTTCACAAGACATTCCCATCAGCTCTTGAACTACCTGGAGAGGGTTTCGGGGGTCAGTGCCCCCCACAGCTCGGTCTGAGACCAGGCCTCATGGTGAATCAGGGTCTGATCAACCAGGCTCTTACTGCTGGCCGCACGCAAACTGACGTACGAACCACAGCCTGGTTGGTTAGGTACTGATTTTAGGTGCCTGTCCAGTGCCTTCTTGAAGACAGCCAGGGGTCTATTGGTAATCCCCCTTATGTATGCTGGGAGGCAGTTGAACAGTTTTGGGCCCTGGACACTTTTTGTGTTGTCTCATCGTACTCGTGGCACCCCTGCTCTTCATCGGGGGAATGTTACATCTCCTGCCGAGCCTTTTGCTTTTATAGGGAGTGATTTTTGTGTGGAGGTTTGGTACTAATCCCTCCAGGACCTTCCAAGTGTATATTATCATGCATCTCTCGCCTGCGTTCCAGTGAATACAGATCAAGGACCTTCAACCATTCCCAGTAATTTAGGTGCCTTATCATACTTATATGTGCTGTGAAAGTTCTTTGTACGCTCTCCAGGTCGGCAATGTCTCCAGCCTTCAAGGGGGCTGTTAGTGTAAAGCAGTATTCCAGCCTAGAATACTGACAACATATACAATGACAGCAGATTCCTAGACTATATGTTGGTAGATAAAATGTTGATGTGTAAACTTCTAGATGTGCATGCTTTTCAAGGGGCAATTGATTTGTCAGACAACTGTATGTAGTTTTATCTACAGAAAGGATGAAAGCCAAATGGAATACAAGAAAAACGGTGCCATTTGGTGAGAGATAAGGGAAAGTGAATCAGCTAAGCAAGGGGGAGGTAATTAGTGAGAGGTACAAGAAACTACTGAAAAAAAATGTAAGCTAGAGAGTAGAGATAATGATAAAGATGTTAAGTATGTATAGGATGGATTTAAGAATGCAGTACTAGTGTGCAACAGAGCTTTGTGGTTGTAGGAGAGTGGGTGTGGGTGGGGAGAGGATTTGTGGAATGATGAGGTATAAAGGGAAAAAGGTTAGCAAGTGAAAAGGTTTCATGTAAAAATGACACAGTATGTGAAAAGCAGAGTATCCTGGAGAGATAGAGATTAAATAAGATTCGAGAGAAATGCAGGAGAGCAAATGAGTGTAGGTGAGTATTCATTAGCAAATTTTCCTAAAAATAAAAAAAAGTCTCGGAGAGCTAGGCCTGCACATGTTGTATTATGTACTTGTAGAAATAATGATTATTATAATTAAGTGGAGTGAAGGTTGAGTGATAAGGGCTTAAGCATCTATCAGGGGTGTGTGTGTTGGTTCATTGGGTGGAGACTTTCTTTTTTTTGCTGGGGGAAGGGAGGTTGACTTGGTGTGATCAAGTTAACATTTCTGAATGGATTCAATAAAACCAGTTAGTCAGATTTGAGTCTTGGAGGCAGGAAGTATGGTGCCTGCACTAGGAAGGATGGGTTGGAATGTTGCCCTTCAGGAAAACCAATCTGGTAAATAAAAATATGAAGTATCCATAAAAAACACTAATCCTATATGAATCATTCAGCACCTGTGGCTGTTGTATATTTCATGTTGTATAGAGGATAATACTGATGCACATAATAAATAATAAGCAGTGTAATATTACAGTTTTGATCTTTCTCCACTGTAAAATACGATTTATGGAAGAAAAACAAACTTCAAGACAAAAGAAACAAGATAATTTTATTATTTTTCCAAATTTAATATAAAAACTTCTTTCTCAAAATTATTTATGAGTTGCTCATTTCCAGCAAAAGTTGTCACAATCATTTTAATGGTGGAGGAGCTTGGACGTATAACTGACACCTGATTGGCTTGTGGACTATAGAAGCTGACCAATCAGAGGACAGTGAGACACATTTATATGGCCCTTTCAAAAGTGATTGGGTGGTTTAGGTTACAACCAATCACATTTGAATATATGTTCTCACAAAAGCAAATACTGACAAGATGGTTCATTTATACATGCATTAGTCTTGGGTTTCTTTAAAGTAGACCAAGAAAATATAATTACAAAAATCTCTTCTCTGAATACTTCCCTAATTCCTCCAGATGAAATCCATCCACAAACCTACCATTTAATGGCAACAAGTTGGTTAAGACATACAAAAACAAACCAGTGGATAGGCTGTGTTTGAAGGTAACAAGTAATCTGACATTTTCACAAGTAATGTATGATGAAAAGGGATTACTTGACCATTGTTGATTGATGCTGCTTAAATTTTAATATATTTGATTGGCTCTTTCCTCACTCACACAGTATAAATGCCTTAACAGGATTATCAAGTCATGGATTTCATTATGACATCAAAATCATCACACTATTTTTTCAAATATGAACACAGGAAAGTAAGCTCTTGTACCGTTGCTCTTTGGAGCAGAAAAATAGTTCACCAATTATATTAACAATATTTGTGCATTTATAAGTTTTTACAGATTATACAATCTGAGACTTTAATATCATATTCAATAAAAGGCTTTCTTTACAGGATGAATATCACAGAACTTGTATTATGCACCGAGACTACTCAATAACTGGAAGAATCTGAGAGTGCTTGAAATATCTCTTGACCAAGTGGACAGTCATTACAAAATGTGACATGAGAGGTGCATGCTCATTAGCTAAACTTGTGAGCCTTGCTGCAATTCCTATCTCCAACAGACAGTTAAATTGTCTGAATGACAAGAATTAAAATCCTAGGCACACCTTTATTCTCAATGGAATCATGTTTTAACTAATAACCTTAACACCTCATAAAAATTAAACTGCAGTGACTGAAAATGGTATCAAACTATAACAAATGACCAGGAAAAAAAATATTTTCAAATTATTTTCCCACCTCAGATCCAACATTTTCCTATTTACAATCATAGCCACTGATCTCTATTACATCTTCCTCTCCTGAAATGTAGGTGGAACAGCTGCAGGCAACACAAGTAACTGAGTGCCATCATAACCCAAATATTTTTGATTGCAATCTCTTTGGGTATAAAGTCTAGCCCAGCTTTTGAGCCATTTTTAACCAACTTGTTACACAGACTTTACATTCTCATATGTGCTGAAAAGTGGCTACCAAAAATGAAGATGTGAAGATGAGAAAAGCTAAAAGTCTATGGAAGATGACCTTAATCTATGATGAAGGTGAAGTCTCTGTACTTACACTCATTCTCTCTAAGAATATCTTCTTCATTCTTTCAGAATCATTCATCATTCAACATATTTTGCTTTACAAAACCTGCTTTACAGATATTAAAACACAGAAATTGTAGCAAACAACCAATATTTCTGGACAAACAACAGGAGATAATGCACTGGATTCATGATATACAATTATATTTCAGTCTGAACAAGGGATTTTGTATATCCTAGGCTCTAAACAGACAAATATACACATCACCACCTGTCCAGAACATGAACTAGATATCATGGGCGGCTTACACAACATGGAGAAGCCAAGGGTAGGTAATTCACCAGTTTCAGGGATTTCAATCATTTATATTATTCCAATTACATGATTTTGCAAGTGTAGCTTCAAAGTTTCATTGTATGTGGATTTTGTATTTTATTTACTGTAGTGTTGTACATATATAAAAATGTTTGTAATTTCCTTATTTGATATGGGTACCATTTATCACAGAAAAATCTGGAAATTTGTTCAATTGACATCCCTAAATCTGAGTATTACAGTTTATAAGGACAACCTATGCTCCTAAGTTAATAACTGACAAGAAAAGCAATAGAATGCCTAATAATGACATCTCATAAGTCACATTTTCCCTATGAACATTATCGAAAAATGTGCCATATTAAAGTACTATGCAGTAGGCCATATTGCTTGTCATATCAAGTATTTTAGGCAGAGTTCCTGAGCCCTTCTGGAAACAGCATTTTTGAAAATAGCACCCTGGACAATTTTATTTCCTCAGCACCCTATTCGATTCCCTTACAATAAGAATTTTTAGCTTAATCTATACTATCAGTTGTACTTTTCAGGTAAGTTCAAAATTTCTACTGTCTGCAAATTTACCATATATATATATATATATATATATAGTATACTGTTACTTTAATTTGTCATTTTTAGGTTATGGTAGGGTGACCACTGAGAGATTATCATGTTAGGGTTAGGAAGATAATGGCAACAGCTGTAAAGTTCTAATTGCCATTCATTCCATATATTTTAATCCGGGAAAAAGGCAAAGGGTGTTTCTTAGGGTTAGCTATGGTTTCTTGGATATTCAGTAGATCCACTGAAGATAAAGGGGTGCACATCACGTGCAAATTTGGTTATTAATATCTAATTAGACTTTCTTCATAAATTCAGGTTATTTTTCATAACAAAGTTGGCTAATTGGCTAAGGATAGGAATCTCATTCTTGAATGCAGAATTGGGATATGAATGCCAATACAGACAACTACATTGGAAATTTTAACTTTTTCTATTTAATGCCTGTG
Organism: Cherax quadricarinatus; assembly: GCF_038502225.1. Lineage (NCBI taxonomy): Eukaryota > Metazoa > Arthropoda > Malacostraca > Decapoda > Parastacidae > Cherax > Cherax quadricarinatus. The sequence goes on from NC_091316.1 coordinate 8,066,673, forward strand.
TATTAGAAGCAATATACTTTACCATTACAAGGTTATAGACCACATAATTATGTAAACCATCAACATTTACTTGAAAAATTTGATTACTGAGGAAATATTCACCTCTTTACCTTCAACAACTAAAGTGTCATATGATAAATCTGGGAATTTTGTTATTAATTAAACCTATTTTTCTGTATGGCATTGAGTATCCCATTCCATGCTGCTGGACACATGTTAACAGCATAATCCATTTACATTGCACAATTCATAGGAGCAAACTGCAAACCCATTTCACATTCTAAACTGCACCACTACATTCTCAAGTCTTAAATGTAAGCTGATTTATACACAACCTTCCATGTGTAAGGGCAGGGATATTGGTACAAGATTACAATTTATAGCAGTAATAATAACATTACAATAATATTAACATATATTTTCAATAGTCTACTACAGTACTTGTAAGGACGGCATACCAGCTCAATTAAATTAACAAGTAAGAAGTCATATAAAAATATGGATCCGAAGACATCGCACTGTTCCTTTGTGTTTAAATTCCACTCTCTCAGTCTCTCAGGAACACCTTGAGAATTAGATAGGAAACAGAAGCTTGACCGTAAGCAAGGCACGTGGAGTTCGTTGCCTGCCAAATAGTGGCTTGCGCAGTATCTGAACAACATTGCAATGTAGCTTTATATAGTTAAATATTATTAGACACATTTCATGTGTATGTAAGAATGCATGTATGTATATGTGCATTTGTGTGTGTATGTTTATGTACATTTTTATTGTATGCACACGTGTGTTCAGTATGAAATAAAATCTGACAGTGTCACCTTCACAGCTTAAAAAAAAAAAATAAACTTCACAATATTAAAAATTAAAGCTACATTGCATGTAATGTTGCCCCTTGGACAAACTGGGCGCATTATTATACACTCAACATTGCACTGGTGGCGGGCTGCACGGCACTGTCATAACGGCGGCCTAGCACATACACATATCAGGTGGCTGAAAGTGGGTTCTGGGTGGCAGTGTAAAGCTGCTCCCACAGCATTATCAGTCTCTCACTCACAGCCTGCAGGTACATAGTGTAGGGACCACCCACCACCCCCAGATGACTCACAACCTTCTTGCACTCGTAAGTCGACCTCAGAAACATGGCACCCGGGAAGTGGCGGTGGCTCAGCATTAACATCCAGAAACATCCCAAATCTCAGCCAAGAAAGGCGGAAGTCGCTTGTTCTTGAGTGTGAGAGAGAAGCACACTTCTGAGTTAAGGTTACCAAGGGTTCGCAATTCTGTGAGAATGTTTAGCAACTTTGCAAACACCATAGCGGATCGTGGCATTCGTCGGTTTTCCACATAAGATTTCAATGCCTCGAGGTATATTTCTTGAAGTTTTTCTACTTTTGAGAGTTCTTTTAGATTAGGCCTCTCTGAAAAAAAAGACAAAAATATTTATTTATTTAAGCAATTATATCAGTATATACCCTGATGCAGGGTAAAGGCTTGATGTATATAAAACTTTTTTAAATGAATTGAGTATACAGTAAGGACAAAATTGGTCACTCTAATTTGCAAGTTTAACCTGTGTCGTTCTGTTTTTTGTGTTTCAGGTTTTGCATAATGCTCACTCTGAACTTCAGTGACCCCTCTCCTTCAAGACAGGTTGTATCTTGTGCCATAAGGTGTGTGTACCTCAGTATGTATACATGTATATGCTAAGTTTTCTTTAATTACTATTTTATAGATTGAAAATATCCTTGACTGGTGGTATACTGGTGACATGCAGCTTTAATGACACTCATGCAGCAGATAGGATTTAAACCTAATATATCAATATTTTAATCCTCATTCTCTCTGCATAGATGGTACTCTGTTTTTGGTCTCCTTTTCCTATGTGCTAGTTTCATAACTAGCAGACAGATGTATTTCCACTAACCATTTAATCAACCATTTCTGGAGTCTATCCAAGCCTTCCTGTAACTTCCATTTTCTTAGTTTTTTCAAAACATTGGCCATCTTCCACTGAGGCTTGGTGACCTGGCGTGACCAAAAAAAGAGGAAATGCAGTCACCATCATTCGTTCATTTTGTCTTGCCAAAAGTGTGCTGACATCACAGTTCAGATGACCCTCCAAACTGCAATATCCCTCCACCTTCAGAATACAGGCACTACTTTCTACCTTCAGGACTCAATTCTGACTACACAGTTTCCCTGAATCTCTTCATAAATGTTATCTTATAAACCACTTGTTCTTATTAATTCACTACTGTCAAACATATTCACATAAACCTGTTGGATGTTCAAGCCCCTAAAACTCAAAGCTACTTTTACCCTCCTCCTCCCTCCAATGATTATCCTTCTACTCCAGATTTATACACTCTTCATCATCCTATTCCTCTTCATCCTCATACATGCGCAAACCACTTCAACATTTCCTTAACTCACTGAATTACACATCCTTGGTGACCCCCTCAAAATCTTTCAGTTTCTATGTTCCAAATTCTGTGCATGACATATCTCTCTCAACTGTACCTCTAGCCTCCTCCTCTGCACAGTGTTCAAAACCCACATGTCACACCCATATAGAAGGGTTAGTGCCACTATATTCTGGTACATTCCCTTTTTTTACCTCACCCAAAGATATTCATTTCTGGCTTTTTTCTTATTTTGCTAACTTTCCTTTTATCTGTTTATTTCCTTTTACTCTGGTCTGTTCTTTAACATATTGCCTTGGAAAGTTCTGCATTATACAATTAATCAGTTTGAGTCTTTACATCTCTTAGGCTCTGCATGGGTTCTCCCATTCTGTATGACCATGGCTGAAATCTCCTAACATCATTATTCACGAAATCGTAATGACACGATTGCAAACAAACCATACCCCGGCTGGGATTGAACCCGCGGTCAGAGAGTCTCAAAACTCCAGCCCGCGGGTTCAATCCCAGCCGGGGTATGGTTTGTTTGCAATCATGTCATTACGATTTCGTGAGTCATGTTGACGGCAGTGAAGGGACTTGAGCTAGAGTTCGTCACGGCCACGCTAGCTGGAGATTCGTCTGTAAAAACTTGCATTTGTGGTCACAGTGGTGCCTGTGCTAACCTTCCTATGGTGTAGAAATATACCTAGTTGGACGAATCTTATTGTGGCTAGCTGGTCTAGTGGCTAACGCGACGGTCTGGAGTTTTGAGACTCTCTGACCGCGGGTTCAATCCCAGCCGGGGTATGGTTTCCTAACATCATTAGTCTAGCTTAACTGTTTGCTACCTCTACAATTATTCAATTACCTTTATTGTGGCTGCATGGTTTCTGTCACAGACCTGTATGTCATAATCATACTGAGATGACAGCCTCAGAAACCCTGAGACCCTCTGTTAGTATTTGATCTAGTTATATACTCAGAGAAATCAGAGCAGTCTGGAACATTTCTTTCAAATTTTCATTTCTTTTAATGTGTTACTCCTAATCCCTCTCTTCCTTCAGCTCACTCCGATAAGCTCTGAGTGGTAAATTTGGGCCTAAATATGATAGAATACATCTATGTGGTAAGTGTGCACCACATAAAACAAATCCTGCAGCACACAGTGCATGAGAGAAAAAAACGAGACCATAATTTTCGATTACAACAGCAACTTTGTGATGTTTTTTTGTATGTTTATTATAGTTGTATTTGCGATTTCTTGGTCTCATTGGGTAGAATAGAAGATATATTACCAAAATAGAGATGATTTTGATTGGTTTTAGTACTGAAAATGGCTTGAAACTGAGCTCAGAGTAGCTGAAATGTTCAATTTTTGTTGATGTTCAAGAGTAAACAAATATCATGAGTCAAATATGCATCAGCTAGTGGGTCTAATATAATGTGCTGATATTATTTATACAATTATTATAATATTGCATAACAGTAAATTTTCCATTTTTTGGTTTCAATAAAAATTCATTATGTGAATAAAAAATCAAAATGTAATTCATTTGTAAAGCCTAAAAACATAACTAATAAACAGAGGAAATGTTAGTTTAGTGCCAGGAATGCTTGCATTGTTTATTCTGGACCGTATTTTGAAATTGGAATATTTTGAACCTTGTGTTAAATTGGCCAAATTACCAGTTTCCAATCACTATTGGGTAGTTGAAACAGTTGAGTGGTGATTTCTTGTGCTCAATTGATAAAATAGAAGTAATACTAGCAAAATGGCTAAGAATTTGGTTGACTGGAATAATGTAATTGTCCTAAATGGGAGTCAAAGTCGGCAAAGTCACTGATATGTAAATATCGCTGACACATCAAAATTCGTGAGAGCATAATTTCATCAATTTTCCATCAAATTACATACTTTTATTACCTTCAGAAAAAGATTCTCTACCATTTCATAAGAAAAAATTTATTTTTTTCTCTTGGACCCTGTGGACAAGACCCTAAAAGGGTTAAAGCAACATTTCCTCGGTTCATTTATCATGTCTTCAGGCCCTCCTTTACAAATTCATTATCTTCACAAAAAATCAAAGATTTACTCAATTTCTTGGATAATAAAATATAATAATTGAGAATGATTAGTCATAGTTTTTGGCATCCCAATGATGAACTCAGAATTAGTAAAATCCATAAAACAGATTGGGGGGTGTAGGCAAGCCTTACCCATCCTCAGAAAAATCATCAAAAATCAAATACCAAATTTGAGGGGGTTACATTCCAAAACCACCTGCGAATTTGGAAAAAAACATGAATTCTGGATGCGGTTAAAAAAAATGCCTATTTTTATAGTTTAAACCCTAAATATGTCCCAAAACACTTTAATTTCAAACCCAGCTTCATACATCACCCTTAAGAAAAAAAAAAAAAGACTAAAGATAAGCCCGTATACAGTACTGTACTGCTATGCCTCCCGCATTGCTAGAATGTAAAATACCGATGTTACCCCCATATGTACTGTAATTCATTCAAACCCATTTTCTTTGGTATACTGTAATTCATGCAACCCTGTTTTCTTTGGTATACGTACAGTAAATATACAGTAATAATTTAGTAAAAGTAAAGTTAAATGTATGGGTACTCGTCAATACATGGAAATTTTGCTGAATTTACGTTAATATTTATGTTGCAAAATTATATTTTTCTTAATGTTTACCGTTAAAACACACACAAAAAAATTATATACTGCCACAAAAAAAGCCAAAAAAATTCCGCAAACTATTATTAGTTAGTTCTAAGGAAAAATCCACGAATTATTGAAGCTGCGAATTCGGAACTGCAAATTCGCGGGAGTCCACTGTATATATGCTATTTTGAGCCTAATTTCAAACTACTTCTGGTCTTGAAACCAACCAAAATCATTTCTCTTTTAGCAGTGTGTCTTCTATTCTTTCAAGTCATACAACATAACAGCCTATAAAACAATAAATCCACCCTGGAAAACATATCAAATTTGCTATTTTAAATCAAACACAATGTCATAAGTGTACATAATAAAGCAAACAGGTTACTGGAATTAAGAAGTTTGCTTTCCTTTTTATGCACAGCATGGGGAAGGATTCTTTTTTATACTATGCACTGTAGCTACACCTTCGTTCTTTTATGTCTAGGCCAAAATTCACAGTTTATCAGCGGGAGCTGAGCTCAAAACATAGATTATAAATCTACCTAAGTGATCCTGGCATCAATAACATATCTATGTATGAAACAGCAAAAGGATTATTAGGTTAATGTAAATACAAAGACTCATCACTAATTAACAGTCAAATTCCTTCATCTTTTCAAGGCTGGCCAATGCTGCTGTCATGTTAATTTTCATATATTCTTTTCAATTATTACTGCTGCTGGTATGCTTGGGCACTTAGTCGAGTTGCACTTGCCACTAAATACAGTAGTACCTCTCAAATGCGGCAGTTATGTTTCTGAAATCAGTGCTTTATGTAAAATCACGCTACGTAATATATAATTTATGTGAAAGGTTGTAAATGGCATGGTGATACTGACAAACTGTGGAAAAAGACACTTGTGTACAGTTCAGGACATTTATTATAAGAAACATTTCTCCATGTGTGGCTTAATCAGTCCACAGATGGTGAAATGTTTCCTGTAATAAATGTCCTGAACTGTACACAAGTGTCCTTTTCCACAATTTATATGAAAAATAAGGTAGGTACACAGCACCTCCAAGAAAGCCATATAGTTCTTTTATGTATTTATTTTATCAAAAGTAATATAATGCTTGATGCCTTACATTGTAGATGTGGTTTGCTTGTTAACCTAACGCTACAACTTACCAGCACTATCACCACTAAACACCACCCTTCACTACCAGTAATACATTCAAATTATAACATAATACCAGCCCCATCACCTATGACCACCTATTAACACAATCTCCACCGCCACCATCACTTGCCGCCAGTAATATTTCATATTGTAGCTGCTACCACCTCCATACCCTACCAGCCCCATCACCAATGACCACCTAGCACTGTCAATCGCCCCTTATTACTGTATTTCCCACACATCCAACATTAAAGTATGACAAACAGTATTTTTTTGGGCTTTATTTTTACATATACAGGAAGGCCCCACTTATACGGCGGGTTAGGTTCCAGGCTACCGCCGTAAAGCGGAAATCGCCGTAAAGTGGAACACCCTTTTTTTCCACTTATAAATGCATACAAACACTAGATAACAAGTTTACACTAACATATATTAAGTTAGCAATAGAACCAGGCATCAAAAAACAATAAAAAGGTACAATACACACATAGTGCACTCATTACTTACCTTAAAATATTTATAGTCTTAATCTAGGGTGAGACAAGTAGTATTTATTGTAAGAAATCAAGTGTGGTATGTATTGTAATAGCCTCACCAGGCCACCCCACCCACACATACTATTCTATGATATTTAAGCATCCCAGAGCGATAAAATGTATATACAGTTCACTCATTACTTACCTTAAAATATTTGTAGTCTTAATGTAGGGTCAGGAGTAAGTAAATGAGATAAAACGAATAAATGAGAGAGAGAAAGAATGAATACATGAGAGGGGGCAGGCGCAGTTATGTAAACAAACCAGGCGAAGGTAAGTTTTGTAAACAAACGAAGTGTACACGTCTGGTTTGTGTACAAGTTACATTGTGTACAGGTTGTCTCTACATTGATACGGTAGAATTAATAAAGAAGAACACTCCCATTCTCATGTAACATCATTTTGAGAAGAAATGAAGCTCTGAGTGAAGGCAATGGAAATAAGTCACACTGACTTTTTTGGGTTATCCTAGGTTCTCTACACGTATGTTGTTATGTATGATAATCTATGTAACTGTATTTGTGTATACCTGAATAAACTTACTTACATACATACGAAAGGAATAATTTTCTACAGTTACCCCCAGTAACACATTTACTCTTATGTTAGATTAGAGAAAATGTTATTCTTGGCGTCACTTGTACAAGTTATGTGGCTCCCACATCTTATATTTATGTTTATTTATTCTATTGTGGGGTGTATTTATCATCTTTTTATGTTATGTATCGTGTTTATTATATAATTTTGAAAAAAATATCATGGATGGATTAATGAAAATGTGTATATTACCGTAATATACGACATTTAATGAGACTCGGTATTGTTATTATCACCACTTGTGCAAGTCGTCTGCTACGACATCTCACATTTGTTTATTTATTCTACTGTGGGGTGTATTTATCTTATTTATATGTTATGCATCGTGTTTATTATATGATTTTGAAAAAAATATCATGGATGGATTAATGAAAATGTGTATATTACCGTAATATACGACATTTAATGAGACTCAGTATTGTTATTATCACCACTTGTGCAAGTCGTCTGCTACGACATCTCACATTTGTTTATTTATTCTACTGTGGGGTGTATTTATCTTATTTATATGTTATGCATCGTGTTTATTATATAATTTTGAAAAAAATATCATGGATGGATTAATGAAAATGTGTATATTAACGTAATATACGACATTTAAATGACTCGATGTATGTAAGTTTATTTAGGTACAGGTATACATAAGTATAATTATCAGAGTATATATAAAATATGAAATAACTTTTAAAAACATTTGAAATTTTGGAGTTTCCAGACAAAATGGAGAGACTTAGTGCTTACTGAGCTCATGGAGAATGTAAACAAACAGGGTGGGGCACAGTGACCGTATTAGAAAGTCAGGTGGGGGGAGCCGTATAGTGAGTTTTGGTCATAATTTGAAATGTCCGTATTAGCGGAACGCCGTAAAGTGAAACGCCGTAAAGCGGGGCCTTCCTGTAATTAGAATTAGTCTTACCTGAGAAAATGGCAATAGCTGCTAGTAATGCATATTCAGCATTATCCACCTTCATCTTACACAGATTGCGACAAAAGCGGAATAGGGTACCAGCTGATTCCCCCAAGCCTGCCAACTCGTATGAGTTTTGCGTGTAGGGAAAGTTATTTCCAAAGACAATTGAATCAGTCTTGGAATCATAACGCCGTGCAGCTCGAAGCATCATCACCTCTGAAGAGCATGCCTGTTGAGAATTTATAACACTAGATTTTATCTATGAAACAGTCATTATCTTTGTTTTTATACAGTTTTATAATTAGAATTTTCATATCTAAGCTTTGAGGTTATGGTTTCTCATTTATTTTTTTTTTATTTTTTGTATGAAACTAAGAAGCTAAAAGATATGTCTAAACTTAAAATATCAAGTGACCAAGAACAGATTTAAGTACAGTGGTACCTTGACTTGCTAGTTTAAGTCGTTCTGTGACTGAGCTCGTAACTCAATTTGCTTGTACTGTATATCAAATCAATTTTCCTTATATAAATTAATTAAAATGCCATTAATCCTTTCCAGCCCCCAAAAACCACACCAGGGGGAGAAGAAAATACTTCAATATAACGCTAATATCAACTCTATGCTTATTTATCTATCAGAATTGATCTAATATGACATATAAAACATTAGTATAAGTAACATAGAAACATGATATATACTCTAGAATGAATAAAATAGGCCATAATACTGCGAGTGTCCAGGACCAGTCCGAGCACATAAAATCATCACTGCTCCTTCATATAACGTGTTCTTTGGTCCTGGGTAAGAGAAAATGAAGCTTTTGAGAGGCTAACTAGATCACTAGTGAGGTGATATATGAATATCTTGGAAGTAAGTTATTGACTTATTTCATGAAGCCCACCATTTATTATTGAAGTAAATGCAATAATATTGACAGAAATAAAAAAATGATTGTTCTACAATTGGCTTGTGGAATATTCCAAATATTTTGGGATTTGTGTGGGAGTAAAGGGCAAGATATTTTGCAAATGTCAAAAACTTAGCAACTTTATTTTTTTGTATAATAACTAAAGATAATTACATGGTTACCTCTGGTGAGAACACTGCACTAGCATTGTTTTATAAGTACCAACTCCCAAAGCCACCTTTCGTTGTGCCATTTAGGCCGGGGTCCTTTCCAAATGTCATTTTCAGTATTTTTTTTTTCGCTCATAACTTGGATTTTGGCTTACAATTCAAAGCAAAAAATCAACCAAGCAACGGCTCGTAACTCGGAAAACTAATAAGTTAGGGCACTCGTAAGTCAAGGTACTACTGTGTATACACTACTACATGGTATCATCAACCTCAACAAATTTCATAATTAGCCTCCACTGAAAAAATGTAGTGTAATAAATTCTAATGCTTGTACTAATATAAATCAATTTAAAATTACAGACATCCAGATACAAACTGAAGCATTTAAAATATAAATCTTGCGTTATAAATCAGTCTAGTAAAGTTTAATAATGAATGTGTAAATTGCTTTATGACATTTAATTTCATTAGTTCCAAGAATATTTCTTAGTCATGAGACAGTATTCTCAACTTTCATGTGAACACAACTAAATATCTTCATATATTAGTGACAAAACAAACATTTAGTGTGACATTTTTATTGGGTGTTCTGGCAGCACACACTGCAACAATCCTTTTGGAGAGATTAAATAAGTTAAATAGGTATATATTGAAGAAATCATTATAAAAGCAAACCAGATTATCTGCCACGATTATGATACAGGGAAAGAGAAATGTCTGGATCAAAATTTAAATTTTGTCAAATTTTTTAAATAAAGTAATCTGCTTCTTATGCAGATGTAGTTGCAAAGATGAAATCAGAGTAACATTTGAAATAGTGATGGTGGAAAAAAGAATGCTACAGTTATTTACCCACAGTCATAATGATTTACAGTTGTAGGACTCTGTATAAAAACTAATTCAGAATACAAGTTTCTGAAGCTATAATACTGCATGTGCAATGTGCATACTACAAGTACAGGTAGTTCATCAGCATTTCATAAAGACTACCTCGGTAAGATAGCAATTCAAAATTTAACAAAAACCCTATCATATTTCCACTAACAATTATGAAAACCTTGTTTCTAAATTCATATGCTGTAACTTAACATTAGTGCAGATAACCCTTTTACTGTCCACTATGTCATTGAGGCCAGGGTCCCTGATGTAGTTTTGTCATGAGCTCAGCTCTAAGATAAGCTGTGAGCAGTAAATTTTGGCCTAGATACAAGAGTGGATCTATGTAGTGAGTGTGCACTGTATAAAAAATATTTCTGTCCATGCAGCGCATGATGGGGGAAAAAACAAATCTGACCATGTGTGTGGTTTAAAATAGCAAATTTGTGGTGTTTTCTCAGATAGTTTTTATTGGTTGTTTCTTGGTATCATTTGATAGACTGGAAGACATATTACTGAAATGGTGATGATTTTGATTGGTTTCAGGGCTGGAAGTAGCTTAAAACTGAGCCCAAAGTAACACATTATTATTATTATCCTCTTCAAGGGGGGCTCCTTGGCGTGGTGAAGAGGCTCTTGGTCTGAGGAATTAGCCCTGTCGGTCTTCTTCCTCAGACCGAACCTAATTACCCCCCATTCTCCCCTCCCCTATCCCATCCTCCCCTTTTTCCATTCCTCCTCCTCCTCCTCACCCCTCCCTTTTGCCCTTCCTCTTTTTGGCCTTTGGGATTTCTCCCACAGGCACGCTAGTTCCTAGGTAGGGGAAAGGACACCGGGGTCCATCCCATTCCGTTGAGGTTCTTGGCGGTGGCGTAGTTTGCCGTGGAATCTGGATTGCCTGGGGATGTCCCGATCCCTCTCCGGTATCCCGGAGTAGCTTTGGGTGTCTTTCGGGCGACGGGTGTATCTCTGGAAGCCACCTTTCGGATTCCGGGGGTGGTGGCCGAAGGAGGTATGCTTTGTGGCGGATATCCGGCCGCCCTCTCTTTTGTCCACCGAGGTAGCTCGGCAGATGTGAGGTTGCTATCCCGGATTGCTGGTTTACTGGCATGAAGGGTAGGGTATGGCACGGGTTCCATGCTGCATCTGCGCTACTAGTTTTTTATTCTTTTTTTTTATTTTCTTTTCTTCTTTCTTTTTTTTTCTTAAAAACAAAAAGCAAAGGAGTAACCTAACCATGGCAGCCCTAGTCCATGAACCCACTACCCCCGGGCCCCTTCTTGATACCGCACCCCATTCTGACCCTGCCTTGTGTTTAGACCACTCTTCGGACACTCCTGATGCCCCTGTACCTCTTGCTGGTGCTGTTTCCTCACCCGCTTCAGGTACCGGGGCTTCGACTGACTCCTTCGATTTGTCTGAACTCCGCTCTCCTTTGACTATGCTTCCGGCTTCTCCCTCTACGGTACGGCAATTTTCGAATCGCCCGCCCATTTCACGCCGGACCAACTCCGGTCCTACTCCTAAACGCCAACGTCAATCTCCTGATGATGCTCCTTCGTTACCTTCCCATTCTACTTTAAGACCGACTTCTTCTTCTGCCTACCTTTCTGACCATAGTATTGGCAAAGCGCTCCTGCGTCATGTTGGTAGAGATATTTCATTTCATGCTCTCAAGAGCGGTATGCGCATCGTCACTGTCCAGAATGCTACCCAAGCTCATGATCTTTCTCTCCTTTCGAATATCGATACTACTCCTATCACTATTGAAAAACATCTTTCTCTCAATTCTTGTAGTGGTACTGTCATTCTGCCCCATACCATAGTCCAACAGAATTTCCAGTCATGTGGCAATGACATTTTTGAACAGCTGGAACTCCAGGATCTCCCAATCCTCAAAGTAGACACTTATGTCCTTCCTGCCCGGGGGCGGAGACGTTACCCTTGCAATGTGGCTCGTTTAACTTTTGACAGCCGAGAACTCCCGTCCTCTGTATATGTCGCGGGACATCGGTTACAAGTTCGAAAGGTGATACCTACACCGCAACAATGTAGAAATTGCTGGCGTTTTGGTCACCCAGCGAAATATTGCAGATCTATGGCCGAATGCCCAGTCTGTGGTGCCGACGACCATTCTAATACATCTTGCAGTCAACCTCCATCTTGCCTTAATTGTAATGAAGCTCACCCTTCGTACTCCCGCCGTTGCCAGGTCTACTTAAATGAACGTGAAATCCGTTGCCTCAAAGAGGCAGAAGGTCTCCCTTATGCTATGGCAGTTACTCATCTCCGCCTCCAAGGGAGACTACCCCGTGTTTCTTATTCTCGTGTTTCCAAACATCCCCCCACTTCTGGGGTCCCATCTTCTGCAGCCTCCTCTGTTGTTACCCCTCCCATAGCCACTACGGCATCTAATCCTTTTGCTGTCCTTGGCTCTGACGTCCCGACTACAACTCAGTCTGTTCTCACATCTTCGCGTCCTTCCTCACAAGCCCCAGTATCGACAAGACCTCGTACGACACCTAATACCAATCGCCCCTCTACTCAGAAGTCCAAAAAATCCACATTGCTCAAATCTTCTTTGCCCCTTCCTTCCCTTCTTCCACCTCCACACTTTACCTTTCCAGTCTCTGTACCTAGTTCTTCCCCTCTCTCTGGCTCTATTACAAGTGTGGAGATTCACCCTCCTCCTCGTACTATGCCTTCCACCCCCGTCCCCTCCCAAGTTTCTCCCTCTTCTGCCACCTCCCAGGTTTCTGCCTCTTCTGTCCCCCCCCCCCCACACTTCATCTCCAGTCCCTTACACTCTTCCCTCCCCCTCTACTTTGGTACAGTCCATTACTGTCCCAATCTTTACTCACCCTCCTCCTTCTATCTCCAATATGGTCTCCCATACATCTTTGAATTCAGAAACACTTGAAGCCATTTCAGAATATATTGCAGAGACTAAACCTTCAATGGACACTGATTCACTTCCTGTTCCTTCTCTTCCCTCTCCTCCATCTTCACAACCCCATTCTTCGCAACGCTCCGTTCCTTCGCTACTTGAACGTCTTCCAATGCCACCACACGTTGACTTTTCTAACCCCTCTAGTCCGTAGGTGCCTTTACCTACAGATTCCTGATATTTTCTTCATCGCCAATCATGGCCTATTTACAGTGGAATATCCGCGGCCTCAGGGGTAATCGGGGTGAGCTTCAGATGTTGCTTTCCAGGTTTTCCCCTGTTGGTGCTTGCTTACAAGAACCAAAATTACACTCGGCTGTTTTCCAACCTATCTCAGGCTATAATTTATTGTATTCTTCGGATCCTTTCTCAGATGGGACCTTTAATGAAAGTGCCCTTCTTCTACGCAATGATATTCCGTACTGTCAACTATTTGTCCATACCTCGCTGCATTACACTGCAGCCCGTATCCACTTGAATAAGTGGTTTACAATATGTTCTTTATATCTCTCTCCTTCTCGAGCATTTTCTATCCCAGACTTTGCCTTTCTTGTTTCATCCTTACCACCACCACTTCTGTTACTTGGTGATTTTAATGCCCACCATTTCCTCTGGGGGGGGGGGTCTCATTGTGACTCACGTGGCATCCAGTTGGAGGCTTTTCTCGCCTCTCACCCCCTCCATGTTTTAAATACGGGTACTCCCACCCATTTTGATCCTCGTACTCATACTCTCTCTTGCATCGATCTATCAGTCTGCTCTTCCTCCACTGCACTAGACTTCACCTGGTCTGTTCTACCAGACTTACATGACAGCGATCATTTTCCGATCATTCTTACTTCTCCTTCCTATTCACCACCTTTCCGTAGCCCTCGCTGGCAATTTGATCGGGCAAATTGGGATCTTTACTCACACCTCACTGCTTTTAGTGAGGTTCCTTCTTCATCCTCCATTGATGAGCTCCTACACATCTTCTCGACGTCAGTTTATACCGCAGCTTCTCATTCTATACCCCAAACCTCAGGCAGGCATTCTCAGAAGTGCGTGCCTTGGTGGTCTCCTGCTTGTGCTCGTGCAGTACGTTTGAAACGTGCTGCATGGGGCAGGTACCGGTACAATAGAACCGCTGAGAGACTTCTTGATTTTAAGCAGAAGCGTGCGATCGCTCGCCGTGTCATCCGTGAAGCTAAACGCACTTGTTGGCGAGACTATGTTTCCACCATCACCTCTGCTTCTTCTATGAGTGCAGTCTGGAAAAAAGTGAGGAAATTGAGTGGTAAATACTCTCCTGACCCGGCTCCTGTTCTACGGGTCGCTGGTGTTGATGTAGCAAACCCTCTCGACGTTGCCATTGAACTTGGCACACATCTGGTCCGTATTTCCCGAGGGCTCCATCTATGCCCCTCGTTTCTTTCCTCAAAGTCTGCCAGAGAGTTAGTACCCTTGGACTTTTCTTCTCTCAGAGAAGAACAGTATAATGTGCCTTTTACACTTCAAGAACTGGAGGCAACGCTCTCAGCTTGCCGATCATCGGCAGCTGGGCCTGACGACATTCATATTCGTATGTTACAACATTTACATCGGTCAGCCCTTGTAGTCCTCTTACACCTCTTCAATCTTATTTGGGCACAAGGAGTTCTTCCCCAGCTGTGGAAATCTGCCATTGTTCTCCCTTTCCGCAAACCGGGTACTACAGGACATGATGCCTCCCACTATCGCCCCATCGCTCTTACTAGTGCAGTTTGCAAAGTGATGGAACGTCTCGTAAATCGACGTTTAATGTGGTATTTAGAGACACACAACAGTCTCTCCGCTAGTCAATATGGCTTTCGTAAGGGTCGTTCTACCATAGACCCCTTACTACGCTTGGATACGTATGTTCGTAATGCCTTTGCGAATAATCACTCAGTTATTGCCATATTTTTTGACCTTGAGAAGGCATATGACACAACTTGGAGGTATAATATTTTGGCCCAGGCCCATTCCTTAGGCCTCCGAGGCAATCTACCATCCTTCCTTAAGAACTTTTTAACTGACAGACATTTCCGTGTTCGAGTCAATAATGTTCTTTCCCCGGACTTCGTCCAAGCTGAAGGTGTCCCTCAGGGATGTGTTCTAAGCACAACACTTTTTCTCCTTGCTATAAATGATTTGGCCTCTGTTCTTCCACCCAATATTTGGTCATCACTCTATGTTGATGACTTCGCTATTGCTTGTGCAGGCGCTGACTGTCATCTTATTGCAGTTTCTCTCCAGCATGCGGTCGACCGTGTTTCCACTTGGGCCACCACGCATGGGTTTAAATTTTCAAGTACCAAAACTCACCAAATTACTTTCACTAGACGCTCTGTTATCTCCGATCATCCTTTGTATCTCTATGGCTCCCGTATCCCCGAACGTGATACAGTCAGGTTTCTAGGCCTTCTCTTTGACCGTCGGTTATCCTGGAAACCTCACATTACCTCTCTGAAGGCAACTTGTCACAGCCGGCTAAACCTTCTTAAAACCCTTGCTCATCTTTCCTGGGGAGCTGATCGTCGAACTCTGCTTCGCCTACATTCAGCCCTCGTTTTATCGAAACTCGATTATGGTGACCAGATTTATTCCGCGGCCTCTCCTGCTACTCTCTCTAGCCTTAACTCTATCCATCACCAAGGATTACGTTTGTGCCTTGGTGCTTTTCGCTCTTCCCCTGTTGAGAGCCTCTATACAGAAGCGAATGTTCCATCCTTGTCTGATCGCCGTGATGCCCATTGCCTTCGCTACTATGTACGCTCTCACGATCTACACAATCCTTCCATTTATAGAATGGTCACCGATATTAGTAGACATTCTTTATTCGTTCGCCGCCCCTGTTTGCTCCGTCCCTTTTCTCTTCGCCTACATTCACTCTTGTCTTCCCTTCAGTTACCACCTTTATATGTTCATGTAGCATCTCACTTTTCCCTACCCCCCTGGGAAGTTCCAGCTGTTCGGGTCTGTTCTTTCTCACTCCCTTGCTCGAAAGCTCAACTGCCTACGGTGGCTTCCCGCTCTCTTTTTCTTGATCACTTCCACTCCCATTCTCATGCCACCGCTGTGTACACAGATGGCTCTAAGTCTTCAGACGGCGTCGGATTCGCAGCAGTGTTTCCGGACAGCGTCGTGCGGGGACATTTACTATCTTCAGCTAGCATTTTTACTGCTGAACTGTATGCCATTCTTGCAGCACTTATTCGTATCGCATCTATGCCTGTGTCATCATTTGTAGTAGTCTCAGACTCCCTTAGTGCTCTACAGGCTATACGAAAATTTGATACATCTCATCCCCTAGTTCTCCGTATCCAACTTTGGCTACGCCGTATCTCTACCAAACATAAAGATATTGTTTTTTGTTGGGTCCCTGGTCATGTCGACGTACAGGGCAATGAACAGGCAGACACTGCTGCGCGGTCAGCAGTACATGACCTACCAATTTCCTATCGAGGTGTTCCATTTCTGGACTATTTTGCTGCAATAGCTACCCACCTTCGCACCCGTTGGCAACAACGTTGGTCAACTCTGCTCGGTAACAAACTTCATTCTATTAAACCGAGCATAGGTTACTGGCCGTCTTCTTGTCATCAGTGCCGAGGTTGGGAGACCACTCTCTCCCGCCTTCGCATTGGTCACACTCGTCTTACTCATGGGTATCTCATGGAGAGGCACCCTGTTCCTCTCTGTGAGCAGTGTCAAGTTCCAGTATCGATTAGCCACATTCTGTTAGACTGCCCTCTCTATCAACGAGCACGCAGAATTTACCTCCAACGTCGTCTTCGTTCTACTACTCTCTCTTTACCTTCCCTTCTTGCTGATGGACCCTCCTTTAATCCTGACTCTCTCATTGACTTCTTGACAACGACTGATTTACTCCACAAACTCTGATGATACTTTTCGCACTCCCCTCAGCCCTTTCTAGTTCAGTCTCTTGCTGCCCTTTACCCTTTCACCATCCACTACCCCGCTGTTATCCGTAACCTATTACTCATCCATCTCCCTTTTGCCACCTGATGCCCTCGCTTCCTTCCTGCCCTGCAGCGCTGTATAGTCCTTGTGGCGTAGCGCTTCTTTTTGATTATCCCAGAGAGAAGAAAGGAGTCACAAAATAAACTCCGTTGTTGTTTCCATTTCTCATCTTAGTGTGCAAGGGAGAAAGGAAGTTTAGGAGTTGACAAACAAGCAAAGCTGCTTGTCTGGGAGGATCAGTCGATAAATTCTGGCTATGCTGAACTACACTACCAACGTTTGAAGAGTTTGTGCTGGTACAAGCATTTTATCTCAATTTATACTTGACCTGCTGACTGAAATGTGACCACTGCTATTGGGATTTTCATCTAAATGCTAGACAAATGCTGACAAGACCTGTATCTCAAGGCTGTTGTTGAGTGGGCAACAGCCTTGAGTAAAAATTCATAGAGCAGTCTTAAGATCATAATGCATAACTAAAACCTAGTAAATCACTTGGAAAATGGAAGTCTTGATCAAGGGGGACTTGGTAAAAGACTCGCTTCCTAATAAGATCTGAAACTATAACTAAAGAATTGTTGAAGAGGTAAAACTGAGAATATGAAATGCATGACACTGGAGGAAGCCTGCCCTTGAAGTATAACTTGAGTCCCTTGAACTATCAACAGGACTGGCGAGTCATTGAAGGACCTCCAAGATGAATGGTGGGCTATCAATCTTCCTCCCATATTCTGATTTGTATATTATAGTACCTTGAATTTACACTAACTCCTGGGGTCTCAATGGGCAGACCTCCACTGCCCCTGGAATGGATCCAAGTGTTGTCGGGTCATGAATACTGAAACCTTAGAGACTTGAGTCTTAACATCTGAAATTTGTGTATTCATTACTTCCCTGTGACTATCTTATCACTAAAGAATTCTACTGACAGTAGGGATGCTATGAATCCACTACATTCATACCTTGATGCTAGTGAAGGGCTCGTAATCCAAGAAACTGGAGCTACCCTTTCCTTAGATCAAACTTGATAACCACTCATTTCCCAAGTGTTGTATGACCCCCCTAAAGCTTTAACTCTTTCCTATGGCAGTTAAAATAAGAATTGGACTCGGCACTGTATGACCCTTGTAGGTTCAGCACTTCTTTTTGATTATAATAATAATAATGAACTGGACTCCATAGTCAGTGAGGGCTCAAAGGTAAATACAGTGGAACCTTGGTTTTCATGAAATTCGGTTTTCGACGACTTTTTTCGTCAAAATTTTGTCCCCGTCTTCATTTATCACCCCGGTTTTCATCAAGTTGACAGTGGTCCGCCATACTGAAGATGTCCAGCTGCGCCCATACAAAGCATCCCATGCATTCTGAGTCAGTTTGGCTTTGTTTCTCATTGGTAGAGGGTGGTAGTGATGGTGATAGAGATAACTTCTCCCTCTCCCCTCCTCACCATCTTCCATACACCAACAAAAGTCTTCAATAAAGGTAAAAGTGATGTTAAATGTTCATTTATCCATTTCATTAGTCATTTATATTTATTTCTCATTGTTTTCTGTATGTAAAACTATAGTTATTCCCTGTCAAATGTATTTTTTTTTTTAATATTTTTGGGTGTCTGGAATGGATTAATTGGATTTACATTACTTCTCATAGGAAATATTGCTTCACGTTTCGTCAGACTTTCTGGAATTAATTAATGACGAAAACCAAGGTTCCACTGTAATGTAAATCCAATTAATCCATTCCAGACACCCAAAAATATTAACAAAAAATACATTTGAGAAATAAATATAAATGACTAATGAAATGGATAAATGAACATTTAACATCACTTTTACCTTTACTGAAGATTCTTGTTGGCGTATGGAAGATGGCGAGGAGGGGCGAGGGAGGAGAGGTTGTTGTTTGGAAGGGGAGTCCCCCTCCATAAGGACTTTAGGGATCAAAGCCCTATCCGGGGTTACTTCCCTCCTTTGTCTTTTACTGGCACTAGGACCAGCTTGAGAGTCACTGAACCTTTGTCACACAAAAAAAATCTGTCCAGAGAGGCCTGTTTCTGGGGTTTCTTTTAGATTTGCCTAAAATGAGACATGGCATTGTCATTGAACATGTTGCTGACACTGCTTGCAACAGCTTTGTTAGGGTGATATTTCTCCACAAAACTTTGCACTTCACTCCACTTTGCACAAAAGTCCTTAATTGCTGAATAAGGCACATTCTTCCCTCTCTCCCTCCACTCTCTCTCCAGATAAACTCTCTTTCTCCTCCTCTGAAGCAATTTCCTCAGCTAAGGTCTGTTGCTGTTCCAGATGAAGGTCTTGTTGCGGATGAACGAACGGAGTAATGCTCACTGAACGAGTAACAAAGGCAGACTGAGTCACGAACATATCAGTGGCCACGTCTGGTATGGACAATTTCCGAGCAGATGTATGAAAATGGGGAAAATTTTGTCGAAATAAAAGTGGTCGAAAATTGAACTGTACGATAACCAGACCAGACAAAAACCGGAGTTCCACTGTATAATAATACAGTAATAAAAATATGTAGTGGAGAAAAGTACCTTTATTACAAGTGTTTATGTGCTATTCAAGATTGCCTATCTTCTTCAACCAGTCTTGCAGAACTTTTAGTACAGCTGGTACAGTCCTGTAGGAAGACTACAAATTGCAATCTACTGCACAAAGATGTGAATGGTCTAGAATCTGGTTGTTGACTGATGACCTGACAGCTGAGAAACCTAGAGCTCAGATATTTAAAAAGGCTTTTCAACTAGAAAAAAAAAATGGAAGGAGGCTTACACTAAGCTAAAAGTTGTAGTGAGGTCCAATACTGGTATAAGGAGAGGTAAAACTAGAGAGGATGCATTACTAGTTTGTTCTGCAAAACCTGAGCACACCGGTGTGTTCTATTCTTGAACATAGTGTACTAATAAACTGGAGGGTGTCCAGTGCTAGGAGACAAATATCATATTAAGGCTAAAGTAAACTGTATGAAACTTATCTATTTAGAATTGCAAGGTAAAGCTTAACATTCAGTTTAGTAAAAAGTATTTCTAATTATCAAAGTTAATGACACAATCTATATTCAGAAAAATTATTTCATATTTCCCAAACAAAACATAAAACAATGATGTCCAGCAGAAAAGTCAGCCCTCAGAACTCTTCTTGCACTACAGTATAAATATGCCTACTTCCCAAACATGGTTACCTCCAATTTCCAGGCTCTATGTGCTCACCATGTATTTAACATTTCCCTTGATTATAATAGCATGTCTACTATCCACCAGCCTATCCTGCATTGTTTATTTCAGCTTTATTAGCATATCTACTGTAGCATTTACACTTGCTGCATTGATGTTTGCTGCCTGCAGCAGTGTGTGTACATGGTGAAGTAATGTTTCTACCCAGTGATGCAGGCAGTCCTACTACTACAGTGGACCCCCACCTTACGATGGCATCACGTTACGTTAAATCCACCATACGATACATTTTAACGCAAAAATTTTGCCTCGCCTCACACAATTCGTCCGGGACACGTCCCACGTGTGGCCTCAGCTGCCCTGTGGGTGCCAGTGTTTACAAGCCAGCCAGTGCGGTCACATCCACGCATACAATCGCAACATTTCATATTATCACAGCGTTTTTAGTGATTGTACCTGCAAAATAAGTCACCATGGGCCCCAAGAAAGCTTCTAGTGCCAACCATGCGGTAAAAAAAGGTGAAAATTACTATGGAAATGAAGAAAGAGATAACTGCTAAGTACGAAAGTAGAGTGCATGTCTCGGAGCTGGCCAGGTTGTATACCAAACCCCAATCAACTATCATGGCCAACAAAACGGCAATCAAGGAAGCTGTTCTTCCAAAAGGTGCAACTTTGTTTTCGAATAAGAGATCGCAAGTACTCGATGTTGAGAGACTGTTATTGGTGTGGATAAACGAAAAACAGATAGCAGGAGATAGCATCTCTCAAGCGATCACATGTGAAAAGGCTAGGAAGTTGCATGAGGATTTAATTAGAAAAATGCCTGCAACTAGTGGTGATGGGAATGATTTTAAGGCCAGCAAAGGTTGATTTGAGAGATTTAAGAATCGTAGTGGCATACATAGTGTGATAAGGCATGGTGAGGCTGCCAGTTCGGACCAAAAAGCGGCTGAAAAATATGTGAAGGACTGAAACCTGAACAAGTGTTTAATTGTGACGAAACAGGCCTGTTTTGGAAGAAAATGCCAAACAGGACCTACATTACTCAGGAGGAAAAGGCACTCTCAGGACATAAGCCTATGAAAGACAGGCTTACTCTCTTGATGTGTGCTAATACTAGTGGTGATTGCAAAGTGAAGCCTTTATTGGTGTATCACTCTGAAACTCCCAGAGTGTTCAGGAGAAACAATGTCCTCAAGGCTAATTTGTGTGTGCTGTGGAGGGCAAACACTAACGCATGGGTCACTAGGGACTTTTTCTATGACTGGTTACACCATGCATTTGCCCCCACTGTGAAAAATTACCTCCTGGAAAATAAATTGGACCTTAAGTGCCTCCTGGTATTAGACAATGCTCTTGGTCATCCTTCAGACTTGGGAGAGTGACTTTCTGGGGACATGAGCTTCATTAAGGTCAAGTTTTTGCCTCTTAATGCCACTCCTCTCCTGCAGCCCATGGACCAGCAGGTCATTTCAAACTTCAAAAAAACTACACAAAAGCTGTATCAAAAGTGCTTTGTAGTGACCACAGACACTCAATTGACTCAGAGAGTTTTGGAAAGATCACTTTAGCATCCTCAATTGTGTAAACCTTATAGGTAAGGCTTGGGAGGGAGTGACTAAGAGGACCTTGAACTCTGCTTGGAAGAAACTGTGGCCAGAATGTGTAGACAAAAGGGATTTTGAAGGATTTGAGGCTAACCCTGAGAAGCATATGCCAGTTGTGGAATCAATTGTGGCACTGGGGAAGTCCTTGGGGTTGGAGGTTAGTGGGGAGGATGTGGAAGAGTTGGTGGAGGAGGACAATGAAGAAATAACCACTGATGAGCTACAAGCTCATCTTCAACAGCAAGAGGCCAGACCTGAGGAAACTGCTTCGGAGGAGGGGAGAGAGAAATTGAAGAAGTTGCCTACTTCAAAGACTAAGGAAATGTGTGCAAAGTGGCTTGAAGTGCAAACCTTTATGGATGAAAATCACCCTCACACAGCTATTGCAAACCATGCTGGTGACTATTACAATGACAATGTTGTGAACCACTTTAGACAAATCATAAAGGAACGGGAGGTACAGGCCTCTATGGACAGATATGTTGTGCGACAGAGGTCCAGTGACTCTCAAGCTGGTCCTAGTGGCATTAAAAGAAGAAGGGAAGTAACCCCGGAAAAGGACTTGCTACCTAAAGTCCTAATGGAAGGGATTCCCCTTCTAAACATTAACAACTTCCATACTCTCCCCTCCTCCCATCCCATCAATCATCACCAGTTTGTGTGTATTAAAATTAATATTTCATGTGGTAAAAAAATTTTTTTTTTCATACTTTGGCATGTCAGGAACGGATTAATTTGATTTCCATTATTTCTTATGGGGAAAATTAATTCACCTTACGATAATTTCGGCATACGACGAGCTCTCAGGAACGGATTAATATCATAAGGTGGGGGTCCACTGTACTTGCAAACCGTTTACAATAGCTTGAGTTATAACTGGGTCAATGCATTCCCTCTTGTTGCTGCCCCTATCCCCCTTCCCATGTTTATACCAGCTATACCAAACTCTGATGCCCTTCTGTTTCTGTCTTTTGTCAGCTACAGTAATGTCTGGTGCCACAATGTCTTCCCATTATCTGTGTCAGCTACATTTACAAGCCATTAAACAATTTGATTCCCCTCATCCACTGGTCCTTCATATTCAACTATGGTTGTGCCGTGTGGCTAGCAAAAAGCATTGTCCTCATCGCTCTCAGGCCGTGTGGACCTGCTGCGCAGACGCTCCTGAATCAGTTGATGTCTGCGCAGTTTTCCTGTAGTTTCAAGATGGCGGATCGTGCCGGCAGGAGGGTCAATACTGTTTGCATCGACCTGTTATGGGGGTTATGCCCCCGCGGTCGACCAAAGACGTCATTTTCTGTTGGGTCCCTGGACATGTTGATGTGCAGGGCAATGAACAGGTGGATGCTGCAGTGGTACGTAATCTTCCAATTTCCTATAGAGGTATTCCGTTCAGGGACTATTTTAGTCATCTCTGCTCGTCTTCGTGGCTGTTGGCAATGGTGATTGGACATGCACCATAACAAATTGCACTCCATTAAACCGCTTTTAGGTTTGTGGCCATCATCTTACCACCGTTGCCGTACTCAGGGGACTGCGCTCTGGTTTTTAGAGGAATTTGAGAGGGAATGTAAAAGGCCATTAAAAGCAGACAAAAGAAAGAGCAATGTGATGAGTAACAAAAAAAAAACTAGGCAATAAAAGATTAGATATGAGACTGGAGGAGGGAGCATGATGGAACCATGCATGTTCAGATATTTGGGAATGGACCTGTCAGTGAATGACTATGAAAGATGAGGTAAATCATGGGAGAAGGGAAAAAGGTGGGTGCTACACTGAGGGGTCTCTGGAGACAACTGTATCCATGGAAGCAAAAAAGGGAATGTACCAAAGTAAAGTGGTACCAACATTGCTGCATGATTTTAACGCTGCACTGAGGAGGAGGCCGGAGGAAGCAGACATGTTGTGTGTGAGGGCAACGTGTGAAGTGAATATTACAAAGAAAATTCAAAGTGTGGATATTAGAAAGCGTGAAGTTACCAATACAGGTCCACATCTTTATCTGAAATTCGAAAAGTTCCGAATATTGAAGTTTTTTCAGGAATGTGAAGCGTCGGTCATCTCCGTGCTGGGTCATGTTGCCATGTGGTGGCATTGAGAATCATTCTGAAATTCGAAATGATACAGGCCCCAAGGGTTTCGGATAAAGGGATGTGCACCTGTAGTATAATTCGGAGGGCTAAGGAGGGGGTGTTGCAAAATAGGACAACTAGGAGGGTATATGGGGTCCAGTCCCTGGACCCATTATGTACCTTTGTAATCTTTTGACTACCGCCCACAGGATGGGTATGGGGTGCATAATAAAGATATTAAACTAACTAGGAGGGTATATAAATCTGGTGTGGAGGGAAGGCAGGGTATGGGTGTTGGAGGGAGTAAATGTGGTTTCAAGTGCTACAGGTTCATGGGAGCATGTTAGATTGGAGCGAGTGGTTTTTTGTGACCTGCTGTGTTGTTAAAGTGTGAGCATGGTAACATTTATTTAGGGATCCAGGGAAACCAAGCAGCTGGACTGAGTCATGGAGGTGGGAAGTATAGTGTCTGCCACCTAAAGGAGGGGTGAGAATGTTGCAGTTTGGAGGGCCATCTGAACCATGATGTCAACACTTTGGGAAGACAGCAAATGAATAAATGACAAGTGAATGTGATTTTTTTTTTTTGTTCACCCTACCTTGGTGGGAGATGGCCTGTGTGTTAAAAAAAATGTAAATTCATTTTCATATGCACAAGATAGTGCATATCAGGATATCAATTGTTTTAATATTTAAAATTTATTAAATATTTTTTTTTTTTTATTATCACACTGGCCGATTCCCACCAAGGCAGGGTGGCCCGAAAAAGGAAAACTTTCACCATCATTCACTCCATCACTGTCTTGCCAGAAGGGTGCTTTACACTACAGTTTTTAAACTGCAACATTAACACCCCTCCTTCAGAGTGCAGGCACTGTACTTCCCATCTCCAGGACTCAAGTCCGGCCTGCCGGTTTCCCTGAACCCCTTCATAAATGTTACTTTGCTCACACTCCAACAGCACGTCAAGTATTAAAAACCATTTGTCTCCATTCACTCCTATCAAACACGCTCACGCATGCCTGCTGGAAGTCCAAGCCCCTCGCACACAAAACCTCCTTTACCCCCTCCCTCCAACCTTTCCTAGGCCGACCCCTACCCCGCCTTCCTTCCACTACAGACTGATACACTCTTGAAGTTATTCTGTTTCGCTCCATTCTCTCCACATGTCCGAACCATCTCAACAACCCTTCCTCAGCCCTCTGGACAACAGTTTTGGTAATCCCGCACCTCCTCCTAACTTCCAAACTACGAGTTCTCTGCATTATATTCACACCACACATTGCCCTCAGACATGACATCTCCACTGCCTCCAGCCTTCTCCTCGCTGCAACATTCATCACCCATGCTTCACACCCATATAAGAGCGTTGGTAAAACTATACTTTCATACATTTCCCTCTTTGCCCCCAAGGACAAAGTTCTTTGTCTCCAGAGACTCCTAAGTGCACCACTCACCCTTTTCCCCTCATCAATTCTATGATTCACCTCATCTTTCATAGACCCATCCACTGACACGTCCACTCCCAAATATCTGAATACATTCACCTCCTCCATACTCTCTCCCTCCAATCTGATATCCAATCTTTCATCACCTAATCTTATTAAATATATGCACATTATTTTAAAATTAAGCTTGTATATGTTCAGATATTTAGCAACAAGGGGTTAGTAACCCCTTCTCCTGTACACATTACTAAAGTTAAAAAGAGAAACTTTTGTTTTTCTTTTTGGGCCACCCCGCTTTGGTGGGATATCTCCGGTTTGTTGGAAGTAGATCTGTCAGCAGATAGATTTATGAAGGACAAGGTTAACCATAGAATTGATGAAGAAAAAAAAAATTATCCATGGAGGTAAAGAAGGGAATGTATGAGAGTATAGTGGTACCAACACTCTTATATGGGTGTGAAGCATGGGTTGTGAATGTTGCAGCGGAGATGTTGTATCTAAGGGCAATGTGTGGTGTAATTAGGAGGTGTGAGTTACAAAAAGTATTATTCAGAGGTCAGCCTGTATAAATCTGTAGTGGAGGGGAGGAGAGGTAGGGGTTGTCCTAGGAAAGGATGGAGGGAGGGGTTAAAAGAGGGACATGCAGCAGGCATGTTTGAGCGTGAATTGAGACAAATGGTTTTTGCATCTGACAAGCTGCTGGAGTGTGAGCAGGGTAAAATTTTGTGAAGGGATTCAGGTAAACTGGTTAGTCAGACTTGAGTCCTGGTGGTGGGAAGAACAATGCCTGCACTTCAAATGAGGGGTTTGGTATATTGGCTGTTTGGAGTCACATCTAAACCATCATATCTGGGCACCTCTGCAAAGACAGTGATTGTGTGTGAATGATAATGAAAGTTTCTTTTTTGAGTCACCCTGCCTTGGTGGGAGATGGCCAACGTGTTGAAAAAAAAAATCTAGGTCAATTGCTAGCACACTCATCTCAAATACTGAGGTTCGGGGTTCGAATCACCTCCGGTACAGCTGGAAAACATTAGGGACGTGTTTCCATAAGACACCTGCTGTCCCTGTTCACCCATCAGTTTAAAATGGGTACTTGGGTGTTAGTCGACTGGTGTGGGTCGCATCCTGGGACAAAAATTACCAAATTTGCCCAAAATGCTCAGCATAACAAGCGGCTTTCTATGTGTATGTCAGCTAGGCCTGCATACCTTGTACATGTACTTGTAGTAAATAAAGATATTATCATTATTATCAGTTAGGTTGTAGGGTGGTAGACAACAACCACCCAGGAGGTACTACTGTCTGCCAAGCGAGTGTGAAACGGAAACCTCTAATTGTTTTACATCATGGTAGGGCTACTGGTGTATTTTTTCTGTCTCATAAACACACAGGATAACAGGTATATCTTGCCACTTCTACTTACACTTAGATTACACTATACATGCATATATATTTACACATCCATCTGGGTTTTCTTCTATTTTCTTAATAGTTTGTTTTCTTTATTTCCCCTTATCTACATGGGGAAGTGGAAAAGAATTCTTCCTCTATAAGCCATGCATGTCGTTAAGAGGCATCTAAAATGCCGGGAGCAAAGGGCTAGTAACCCCTTCTCCTGTATAAATTACTAAATTTAAAAAGAAAAACTATCATGTTTCTTTTTAGGTCACCCTGCCTCGGTGGGATATGGCCAGTTCATTGAAAAAAAAAAAACTACGAACAATGCACAAATAACCACACATAGGAGGAAGAAACTTATGACGTCTCAGTCCAACTTGGATCATTAACTAGTCTCACACACTGTGTGTATTTCTCCTATGTGCAGGTTATTTGTGTACTACTTCTCTCAATATGTTCAAAATATACCAAAATGATCTACTGTGTACATGGTATAAATTTTTTATAGTTTTTGGGACACTTGAGCTTAGCATCCTCAGACTGACAGTATAGCTACCTAGGGCCATGCTATTTCTTATTGACATGTCTATATTAAGTTAATATTCAAAGAATACTGCCTGTGCCCATTATCAAGTACAAGTAAAATACTCAGTTACTTACTGAAGATTTCTTTTTTTCTCTCAGAATTTAGTAAGGTTTTACATAAATAATTTTAACTTTAAAAGATCCTTTAAAATAATATCCTTTCATCTAAAACATTTACCATCATCAAATGAGCACTAGAACTCCCTATCTATTTTCTCTACATGCATCATTAACTTACCTTTCACCTGAAATTTTCTCTACAACTCTTATCTACCTTTAGAAGTGTAATCTGGTCCTCCCTGAGTAGAGTGTCAAATCCAGGAAGACGCTTGGAGAACTCTACGATCAGCTGAACTGTGAGGATGGTCATGTCTGTGATGTGTTTAAACTTGGCATCCGAGTCGTCTTCACTTATTTCGTAATCCTAGAAGAAGTCAAAGGAACCACCGACTTACAAAGCAGTCACTATGCTTCCTGCAATCTTCAGATGACAGAACATGGAGAGAGCAATTCCTTTTAATGATGATGATGGTCCCTGAAACTATATACTCATTTGTTTTTAATTTGATGAAAACATACAATATTCTTGAAAAGATAAGAAGAAGCTTAATGATTATTCTGGGTACAGTATCATCATCAGATTCTAGAATGGCTTTCTCCTCTGTATATCCTGCTTCCCGAGAAGGTCCAATGTTTATCTGAAATGGAGATTTCTAGGTTCATTCTCAGTCAGGTAGTCTTTCTTGCAACCAGTGCATGGACTATCTATGGTTCAAAAAATACCACAGATTTTTTTTTAACCGAGAAGTCTCCCAAAGATCACAAGAAGTTATTAGTTTTCCTGTAAGAAATTTGCTCATCAATCCACCATTTTCATTTGCTGGACTGTGTACCTTGAGCAGAGTAATCTGGTCTTCTCGTTGAAGAGTGCCGAAACCTGGTAGTTGCTTGGAGAATTCCACTATGAGCTGAACTGTGAGGATCGTCATCTCGGTTATGTGCCTGAATCTCATGTCACTTGTATCTTCCCCATCGAAGGTAAACTGAAGAAAGGAAACAGAAGCCACTTGGTGAGGAAATGACTGAAAATGATTCACAAGAAGTAAGGGAACACTTTAATAGTCACAGTGTTCAGATAATGATCTTCAGTCAGTTGTGTATTTACAAGTCAAGTCAGTCAAAGAAACCAAGTTAATAAACTGAAACACAGTGTTGAAATTTATGAGTATTATGAAGTCACACCTGGGTTACAACAACATAACTGCTACACTACATATTCACAAAGAAAAGATGTCAGTCAACCTCATTTAATCCAATCCAATCATTTTTGTAAACAGGTTTAAGTCTGTATACACACACACATCTCAATCACTAAATAAATTAGCCAATCATTCACTTTTACACACGAACTGGAGCTTGATAACCTGAATGCACACATGTATATGCCTAAATTCATCTACACACACACACATTCATTCTAGACCTACCCAAATCTGTACATAATTATACACACCAACAAACTAAAGCGCAAAAACACAACTACAAATACATGCAAGTTCATACTTACATATGCAAACACACACCTACATGCAGAACCACAAAAGTGCCTGGACATACATACATATGCATACCAACATACATAAGAAAACATGTCTACATACCTCTGCATGCACACTAACATACACCATGTGATGAATGGTTTCAAAAACCGACAAGTTGAAGATTGAGACACTTATGCACCATATGGGAATCTTTATTTAGGAAACGTTTCACCACACAGTGGCTTCTTCAGTCCAATACAAAGCAGAAAGGTGTAAGGAGAGGAAGAGATTGAGGTAATCAGTCCCTCAGCCTGGAGTCGATGTGTTCAGTCCATCGACTCCAGGCTGAGGGACTGATCACCTCAATCTTTTCCTCTCCTTACACCTTTCTGCTTTGTATTGGACTGAAGAAGCCACTGTGTGGTGAAACGTTTCCTAAATAAAGATTACCATATGGTGCATAAGTGTCTCAATCTTCAACATACACCATACATACAAACACTTACACACATATTAACACACACACACACACACACACACACACCAATATGCACATATTAGAGCTCTATCCCCACAAACAGTTTGATGACCACACACAATCCTCTCTCACAAGTCATGAAAAGTGATAATAGAATATTTTTTTCTATTCTCTGTTGCCAGAAAGCCTCAGTCTTCAGGGTTCTAATTAATTTCACTTTTTTATCAGTACAGCATTTAATCTGTGAATAATTACCTAAGGCTAATTAATAAATGTATTATGTATTGTGATTAAAAAGGCTTTGCAGATTCTTTTTGTATTTACAGTATTCTGAACACTGTCAGTCAATAATGCAGTTCTTCATCATTTAAGTGTCTCATTTGTTAATGAAATATATAATGCTTGATTCATATATATATGTTTTAAAATTTTTCAGATATAATACTGCCATTAAATTGTGCTCTTAAAAATCACAATAAATCACCCTGTATATTTATATATTCTCTACTGACAGTAATTTTAGTTAATAGTCTCTTACACCAGCAAACACATTTCAGCTAAGACCAGATAACAATAGAAATTCATGAAAATAGTCTTAAGTTTTCCTTCAATATTTCATTCTGATGGTGAAATGATTTTTTAACCAAATATATTCTCTCACTCAACAGACACTATTTTTTGACAATCTGTGTATTTCTGATGTCTATACTCATTATGCCAAACATTGAACAACCCCTACATATTAAGTGCTTCCCATGAATATAAAACAATATATTCCTTTTGAGTAATCTAGCACTGTTACATTTGCTAGTTAAATTAATTATTGAATTGTTGTCCTTTAATTTTTAGAGAACTTCATATTTTATAGTCGAAGCAGCAGGCAACTACATCACTTGTACGTGAAAATAAGCTGGCATGCAATATTCTTCTCAGCTTACATGCTGTTATAACCCTTGTAGGTTTAGCACTTCGTTTTTATAATAATGATAATTCTCAGTTTACAAAGTACACTCACCACTGCCAACTGAATTTTTTGCACACATATATCAGTTAAATCAAATTATTATTATGAGAATATTCTTTCCAGTCAAAAAATAATTTAAAATATAAATTATTGTACATATAAAAATCTCTTACAAGTGACGAAACATTCCCATTAGCAGACGGTGTAGCTACTGTTGCTATATTTCTTAACCATAACTTAAAATGTGATTTAGGTTTTATTCTCTAGTTTCTATGTTAATTTACTTGAATGTAATGGGTTATAAAATATTCTGACAGTAATGTACAAGCATAATATGTATATAGGAATTAGCCACTGAAGACATTCAATACAAATGCATATAAACCAGATAACTCAATTTCATTTGCATATATTGGATATTTTTGTATATTTTTCATTAACATTATTGTTTCTAAATTTTGCAGAAAATTATTAAATATAAATTTAAATTACTGCATTCCAAAAGTAAGTAATGTGTGATAACACTTACGTGAACTTGTTTATGAATGTTGTTAATGGTCACTATTCTACAGTACTTCTAAGTTTCAAAAGCAATCTCATTCACATTTCAACAAATCATATGCTTCAGTTTACTTACTTAACAGGTTAAAGGCAAAATATAAGAATAATAAGGGGTTCATGCAAAAATAAAAAGCAGTAGCCATGCAAGAATCCCAATCACCAAAATAAAGTATGATAGATCATATATCAAGAGAGCCAATTTCTGAGTTTTTGTTATGTGTTAATCCTTGTATTGTATAATGGCAGCCTCTTCCTTTCATACAGGTTTCAGCATAAATAGTTCTCCAATTACATTTGCAGGCTACCTGTTGTTTTAATAATTAAAGGCAAATTTAAAAAATATTTCAGTGCTGTTTATACCTTTGCATCATTTATATTGTTCACACAATATAAGCACTCAAGATTCCTGAAAAATGTTTATTTTAGTTCCCTAATTAACCTTATATACATAAACTGAGAACAAAAAAAAAAAGTAATAAAAGGATGTGTGTCCTGGGTCTAAGAGCCAAAAATCTTTTAATCAATATTAGGAGAATTTATAATAGGCTGAAGGTATTGTAAGTTGTTAAAACAAAATTATCTTATGATTACAAAAACAGTGTTGTCATGATACAGTAACATATACTGTATATAGATGGATGTCTTCCCCCCCTATCCCCCATCACACTTCCCACAACTGATTCAGTGTTTTGTGTGACACTCCCTAAAACTGAGTCAGTGTTCTGTGTGTGACAGGTAAAGCTGCTACTTAAGTGATTTCAGATAAGATCTGTGTTGTTTAAAAGTAAGCATCATTCTAAAAATTTACTAGAATAGGCACTTTCTCTACATTCAGCTCGTCCTCTTGGTATACATTATGTAATAATGACAATCTCACAGGCTACAAAAAAATTGGGTGTAAAAATACTGTTTGAGAAATTGGGAAAATGGTTGCCAACCATTTTTCCAAACAACTGAACAGTGCTTAATATCATATTACAACATATTTGTATAAAAACTTAGACTAATTTCAACCACTATTATTATAATCATGGGGGAGTGCTAAACCCATAGGATTATACAGTGCATGTTGGTGGGGGGGGGGGGGATGGAAGGTATTCAGGGAGCTGGAGTACAGATCCAATTTCTTAAATCAAGAGCCCCTCACCAGCATCAAGGAATCTCCCTTGAGGGGACCAACCACTAAAATGCATAAATACAACCTGGGTTCAACGATAAATGAAGGAGCAGCAAACAGTAACATGTACACTACAGTATTAGAATACAAAAGGGAACACATGTATTATAGATCCACAGACAAGTGCATTAAACTTCGTTAAAACATCAGTACAGTAGTCTCTTTTATCTCAAACAGATGAATAAGTGTTTTGGCTATCACACCTTTTTTGAGGATGTCTGTTAGAAAGATGTCCGGCAGCTCGATTGCTAGTGCACTCGGCTCGCACACCGAGGTCCGAGGTTCGAAACTCCTCTGGTACGACTGGAAAACATTAGGGATGTGTTTCCATAAGACACCTGCTGTCCCGGTTCACCCATCAGTTTAAAATCGGTACCTGGGTGTTAGTCGACTGGTGTGGGTTGCATCCTGGGACAAAACTGACCTAATTTGCCCAAAATGCTCGATATAACAAGTGGCTTTCTATTTTTTTTTTTTATTATCACACTGGCCGATTCCCACCAAGGCAGGGTGGCCCGAAAAAGAAAAACTTTCACCATCATTCACTCCATCACTGTCTTGCCAGAAGGGTGCTTTACACTACAGTTTTTAAACTGCAACATTAACACCCCTCCTTCAGAGTGCAGGCACTGTACTTCCCATCTCCAGGACTCAAGTCCGGCATGCCGGTTTCCCTGAACCCCTTCATAAATGTTACTTTGCTCACACTCCAACAGCACGTCAAGTATTAAAAACCATTTGTCTCCATTCATTCCTATCAAACACGCTCACGCATGCCTGCTGGAAGTCCAAGCCCCTCGCACACAAAACCTCCTTTACCCCCTCCCTCCAACCTTTTCTAGGCCGACCCGTACCCCGCCTTCCTTCCACTACAGACTGATACACTCTTGAAGTTATTCTGTTTTGCTCCATTCTCTCCACATGTCCGAACCGCCTCAACAACCCTTCCTCAGCCCTCTGGACAACAGTTTTGGTAATCCCACACCTCCTCCTAACTTCCAAACTACGAATTCTCTGCATTATATTCACACCACACATTGCTCTCAGACATGACATCTCCACTGCCTCCAGCCTTCTCCTCGCTGCAACATTCATCACCCATGCTTCACACCCATATAAGAGCGTTGGTAAAACTATACTCTCATACATTCCCCTCTTTGCCTCCAAGGACAAAGTTCTTTGTCTCCAGAGACTCCTAAGTGCACCACTCACCCTTTTCCCCTCATCAATTCTATGATTCACCTCATCTTTAATAGACCCATCCGCTGATACGTCCACTCCCAAATATCTGAATACATTCACCTCCTCCATACTCTCTCCCTCCAATCTGATATCCAATCTTTCATCACCTAATCTTTTTGTTATCCTCATAACCTTACTCTTTCCTGTATTCACTTTCAATTTTCTTCTTTTGCACACCCTACCAAATTCATCCACCAATCTCTGCAACTTCTCTTCAGAATCTCCCAAGAGCACAGTGTCATCAGCAAAGAGCAACTGTGACAACTCCCACTTTATGTGTGATTCTTTATCTTTTAACTCCATGCCTCTTGCCAAGACCCTCGCATTTACTTCTCTTACAACCCCATCTATAAATATATTAAACAACCACGGTGACATCACACATCCTTGTCTAAGGCCTACTTTTACTGGGAAATAATTTCCCTCTTTCCTACATACTCTAACTTGAGCCTCTCTATCCTCGTAAAAACTCTTCACTGCTTTCAGTAGCCTACCTCCTACACCATACACCTGCAACATCTGCCACATTGCCCCCCTATCCACCCTGTCATACGCCTTTTCCAAATCCATAAATGCCACAAAGACCTCTTTAGCCTTATCTAAATACTGTTCACTTATATGTTTCACTGTAAACACCTGGTCCACACACCCCCTACCTTTCCTAAAGCCTCCTTGTTCATCTGCTATCCTATTCTCCATCTTACTCTTAATTCTTTCAATAATAACTCTACCATACACTTTGCCAGGTATACTCAACAGACTCATCCCCCTATAATTTTTGCACTCTCTTTTATCCCCTTTGCCTTTATACAAAGGAACTATGCATGCTCTCTGCCAATCCCTAGGTACCTTACCCTCTTCCATACATTTATTAAATAATTGCACCAACCACTCCAAAACTATATCCCCACCTGCTTTTAACATTTCTATCTTTATCCCATCAATCCCGGCTGCCTTACCCCCTTTCATTTTACCTACTGCCTCACGAACTTCCCCCACACTCACAACTGGCTCTTCCTCACTCCTACAAGATGTTGTTCCTCCTTGCCCTATACACGAAATCACAGCTTCCCTATCTTCATCAACATTTAACAATTCCTCAAAATATTCCCTCCATCTTCTCAATACCTCTAACTCTCCATTTAATAACTCTCCTCTCCTATTTTTAACTGACAAATCCATTTGTTCTCTAGGCTTTCTTAACTTGTTAATCTCACTCCAAAACTTTTTCTTATTTTCAACAAAATTTGTTGATAACATCTCACCCACTCTCTCATTTGCTCTCTTTTTACATTGCTTCACCACTCTCTTAACCTCTCTCTTTTTCTCCATATACTCTTCCCTCCTTACATCATTTCTACTTTGTAAAAACTTCTCATATGCTAACTTTTTCTCCCTTACTACTCTCTTCACATCATCATTCCACCAATCGCTCCTCTTCCCTCCCGCACCCACTTTCCTGTAACCACAAACTTCTGCTGAACACTCTAACACTACATTTTTAAACCTACCCCATACCTCTTCGACCCCATTGCCTATGCTCTCATTAGCCCATCTATCCTCCAATAGCTTTTTATATCTTACCCTAACTGCCTCCTCTTTTAGTTTATAAACCTTCACCTCTCTCTTCCCTGATGCTTCTATT
Organism: Cherax quadricarinatus; assembly: GCF_038502225.1. Lineage (NCBI taxonomy): Eukaryota > Metazoa > Arthropoda > Malacostraca > Decapoda > Parastacidae > Cherax > Cherax quadricarinatus. Next base: position 8,101,766 of record NC_091316.1, read on the forward strand.
CTCCTTGTATCCCATCTACCTTTTACTCTCAGTGTAGCTACAACTAGAAAGTGATCTGATATATATGTGGCCCCTCTATAAACATGTACATCCTGAAGTCTACTCAACAGTCTTTTATCTACCAATACATAATCCAACAAACTACTGTCATTTCGCCCTACATCATATCTTGTATACTTATTTATCCTCTTTTTCTTAAAATATGTATTACCTATAACTAAACCCCTTTCTATACAAAGTTCAATCAAAGGGCTCCCATTATCATTTACACCTGGTACCCCAAACTTACCTACCACACCCTCTCTAAAAGTTTCTCCTACTTTAGCATTCAGGTCCCCTACCACAATTACTCTCTCACTTGGTTCAAAGGCTCCTATACATTCACTTAACATCTCCCAAAATCTCTCTCTCTCCTCTGCATTCCTCTCTTCTCCAGGTGCATACACGCTTATTATGACCCACTTTTCGCATCCAACCTTTACTTTAATCCACATAATTCTTGAATTTACACATTCATATTCTCTTTTCTCCTTCCATAACTGATCATTCAACATTACTGCTACCCCTTCCTTTCTATATAGTAGTACAATGGACCCTCGGTTTTCACAATTAATCCCTTCCGGAGAGAATGACTAAACCCGAATCTGACAAATTCCAAATTAATTTTCCCCAGAAGAAATAATGTAAATCCAATTAATCCGTTTCAGACACCCAAAAGTATTAAAAAAATGTTTTCTACGTGAAATATACATTTACCTACACAGAAAACAATGATACATAAAGAATAAAACAATAACATCACACTTACCTTTATTGAAGACATGGTGATGTATGGAAGACTGGAGGAGTTTGCAAGGGGAAACCCCTTCCATAAAGACTTCAGGTACCAAGTCCTTATCCTGGGTTACTTCCCTTCTGTGATTTTTAATGCCACTAGGACCAGCTTGAGAGTCACTAGACCCCTGTCACTCAAAAAAGTGTTCCAGAGAGGTCTGTTTCTGGCGTATGTTAGGAATTGTGTTGGGAGACAAGATAGTCCTTCAATATGACACTAATACAAGCTCTACAGCTTATTTATCTTGCATCTGACATAAACAATATTAATAACAAAGAAACATGATATATACTCTAGAATGAATAAAATATGGCATTAAGAATGTCACGAGTGGTGGTGTGGTGTGTTTGTTGTTGGGTGTATAAGGGCCACTGATAGATAAGCCTTACATAGTGGTGATGAAGGCAGCAGTATTAGTCAGTAGCCCTATATACCTCCAACAACAATGGAGGTGTCAGTTTCATGCTGTTCTTTTTCTATCGATTAATCGCTTTACTTGCTACACTTTATCGCTGGCTGACGCTATAGCCTTTATTGGTTTAGCGCTTCTTTTTGATTATAATAATTATAATATAGCCTTTATTGACTCCTGCTGCTTTAGTATCATACATCTTGCAGAATCACTGAAAAAGGCACATTCTGCCCTCTCTCTCAGCCCTTTACCAAAGGGCTGGCTGGCACTAGAAACTTTCTTTGGGCCCATGGTGGCTTATTTAGCAGTTGCAAGCACTAAAAAGAATGGAATAATAAAAAATATATGGTATGAACATGTGGGATTGTCCTCACTGGCTGATAAACAGTGGCACACTGGCTGTAAATAGTGTGTCGGGCCGTGCGGACACGTTTAGGACGAATGACTAAAACCAAGTTCAATGACAATCACCGAGCTAATATTTTGATGAAAAAAACGTTGCTTATTGCGAATATTATGAATTCCAATGACAACGTAATCTGGGGGGTCCGCTGTATGTCAGTGATGTCAGCTAGGCCTGTATACCATGTACATGTAGTAAATAAATATATTATAAAAAATAGAGGAAAAACACTTCTATTCAGCTATTACTGAAGAATTACAGCATTGCTTTATAACTAAGGGGGAGGTGTGTGGGGGTTATCGATGAGCCAGACACAGAGTTAGAAAGTGAGATGTTTGTTATTTTTTCTATAGTTGGGTGTTTTTGGTAACGAGACCTCCGAACATGAAGTCATCCTGTATATTATGTTTAAGATAAGGACCAACTGTTATATTTCTTAATACCATATACAGTACAGCACAAAGAAGCTTAAATTTTGCTCAATAAATGTTTAAAATATTTTTATGACAAAATTTCTATCTGACAAATTGCTAATGTCCTTTTCTGTGGTACACTACCAGTCTTAACCTGTAAACAGTCCAAGCAGATCTACATTCACATATGTAGTGCTACAAAAGTAGATTATGTTTTTTTTACATATTTTCAAATATAACAAAAAAAAAAAGTAGATCAAAGTTTTTTTTACGCATTTTCAAATGTAAAAAAACAAAAAGAAGATCTACTTTTTTTACATACACTTTCAAATGTTGAAAAAACGTATATATACGTTTGGACCGTTTACGGGTTAAAACCTAAACCAGGGGATGAATTATACTTGTATCACACACCAAAGAATGAACTGAATTCCTGGTAATAACTGTGAAGCATACTCTAAATATCTTAGCAATGAAGAAAAGACATATAGAGCAAACTTTTATTGACACAATGTTTTGCTTTATCAAATCACTGAATATATAAAGAAAGATGTTGACACAATAAAAGCTTGTTCTTAACCTGCATCTTTTCATCACTGTGTTGGCAATTTGCCTTTGCATCTAGTTCCTAAAGTTTCTGCCCAATAATCTTTAATCTACTGATGTAGTGTTGCTACTTTCCTGGGCAGAGGTCAAGATTTTACTCTGAACAAAGTGTACAATATACTGAAAAACCACTACTACAGGATACATAGTCATTTATTAAAAGATAAAATACACAAGTTGAGTAAGTGTTGAAGAACTGCTGACTTTAATAAACAAGCATGAATATAAATGATTTAGATAAGTCAACTAAAGGTTAAGTGATTATTTTGAATGCAAAATTTTCATCTGTATACTATACCCCTAACTATAAAAAATAAACTTGTACACATTACAGCAATGATTTTAGTGGGGGTTACATTTCTTAGAACTATGTGAGCACCACATCTGTGACCATCAAATAAACAGAACAATATTCAATCATAAAATGTATTTTAAAAGTAAATGCTCTAAAAATCAAATAAATCTGTACAATACTGTATGAATACAGTATTTGAGTTACAGTATGGTATACTACATACAAAATTTTAAAATGTACACTTTTTAATCTAAGCTGCATGTAAATAGAGGGGCATTTTTTCCAGGCTAATAGGCATACAAGAATATGCCCACAATCCTTGGACAATGAAAAAACAATATAATGAACAATGTACCAAAGCTTTACTATGCAATGTATTTGTCATACATATGTACCACTTAATGAAAGAGATTGAAACTTCAAAATGTGTGAATAGTACATGAAGCTGTTTGAATTTTTAATGAAAATGTTTACCACAGCTTTGGAATTTATGTTCCTCATTTGACTGACACACACACACATACATACATTCTCTTTCGCTTGCCCTCTTGCCCATTCACTCACTACCCCTCTCATCCTTGAATTGCATTCAGTGAGGCTTGGTTAATCATTAAAGAGGAAGACCTACAACGAGAAGAGTATAGAGACTGCCTCAATTGCCATCAGTAAAACAATCCATCAAAAATCTAGACATAACACTATCCAAATTGTTGACCAACAAGATATTGCCCAGTCTGGAGACCATTGTAACACTGTTAACAGGTCCTTGTCAAACCCAACCCACCTTACCACAGCTGTGTTTCTACTACTACTACCACCTGACTCCTGCCACTATATATACTTGGTCTTAGTTATCTCTGTATTAGGACTGAAGAAGCCAATTGTGGCAAAACATTTCCTTTAATAAATATCCTGAACTGTACATAAGTGTCTTTTTTCCACACAGTGTATGCTGTAGTGGTTCTCTTAACCTCAACAGACAACTGATCCATAGCTGTCAGCTGATAACAGATGCCGCACATCCATCTTTTTTTTTGGGTGGTCACATAACCAAATTCACACACTTCTTCATCAACAAGCAAGAGAACAAGGAATTATGAGTAGGATAAAATTCTTCATTGTATAGTATACAGTGAAAGGTATGAATGATGTTAGCTAATAAAACAGGTGACCCACAGCTGTCTACTGTTCAATTAGGCTACATAATCATCAATAAGCAAGAAAAATCAAGAATTTAAGGTATAGTAATGAGATTACATATTAAATTTATAATAGTGGTGGTGTATTAGCCTTCTTCATTTTTTCTGGATGGAATGGCATGTTTATTTTCTAGAGGAATAGATGGAAATGAATTAAATACTAGCTTCCTCCAGGCCTTGTTAAGTTAATATAGTAACTAATTTTTTATTAGAGGATTTAGATATGCAACATATTTCTAGATCAAAAAGCAATAATATATACTATGTAAGGTGGTTTTCAAAAACTCTCATTATTTTTTAAGAAATAAATTAAATTTTTTTTGTGTGTGTGTGTGTTTTCTATGTTCTTCAATTTCATACAATTTTGTGCCAAATATTTAAGTACTTCAATGAATTTTGTATTAAGATTGGCTGCACAACTGCCAGAATAATTTTCTTAACTGATGAAGATATTTTATGAAATTTCTTTTCCTGTGCACATCAGTGACTGCCAACTACCATATATAAACTGAAAACGTAAGTTTTTAAAAATACAGCAATATATTTAAATGCCACAGATTTTTTAATTAAATAAAGAGGGCATTTACAAACTTACTTTGATTTTCTTTAGGTCTTCCTCTGAAGGCTGCTCAAACTCCTCTTGATAGTAGACTAGTGTGTGAATCAGTTCTTCTTGCTCTCTAGTCAAAGGTTTAACATTAGTCCTTGGCATTAAGGATACCTGTAAAGGAGTAATAAGTTCCCATGATATTAAAAACTATAGTTATGTCAAGCACATAAGTAAAGGTTTATGTGCTTGGGGGCCTCAGACCCCCAAAATTTCATCAGCTTCCCAAAGCTCCCACAAATAAAAATACGTAAAAATACATAATACGTAATAAAAATGTTTCAGAAGAAGTCTCCTAGCCCCCCCCTTCCAATCACATTGCCACTTGTAAGTACCCTGAGTATAAAAATTCTGGTGCCACCCATGCTGTGAAACACTGCCATAAGACTTATTGCCCAAAATGATAGGAAACTAATATTTAAAAGGAGGAGGGTTTCTCTTTAATACGTTAAAATGCTGGAGAATGTCATTAATTAAGAGCCGATAATACATTTGGAGGATAAGAAGTTTTCTAAATGATAAGTACAGTGGACCCCCGCATACCGATTTTAATCCGTGCAAGAGGGCTCATTGGTATGCGAAATAATCGGTATGCGAATGAATTTTCCCCATAAGAAATAATGGAAATCAAATTAATCCGTGCAAGACACCCAAAAGTATGAAAAAAAAATTTTACCACATGAAATATACATTTTCCTACACACAAAGAGAAGGATACATGCACAATAGTAGAGTAGTACATGCACAGTATATATTGTGCATGTACTAGTCTACTAAATGAAGAATAAATGACACTTACCTTTATTGAAGATGCAGCAATGACTGATGAGACACTGTGTCCTGGGAGTGCCTTTTCCTCCTGAGTACTGTAGGTCCTGTTTGGCATTTTCTTCCAGAACAGGCCTTATCACACTGTGTATGTCACTACGATTCTTAAATCTCTCAAACCAACCTTTGCTGGCTTTAAATTCACCAATATGAGCACTAGTTCCAGGCATTTTTCCCTGTTCACCTGGGTGTTAGTCGACTGGTGTGGGTTGCATCCTGGGAGACAAGATTAAGGACCCCAATGGAAATAAGTTAGACAGTCTTCGATGACACTGACTTTTTTGGGTTATCCTGGGTGGAAAATCCTCTGGGGTTAATTGTTTCTTGGTATATTCTCAATAAGCCACACCAACAACAGTGCTACAGCAGCAGCAGACGATGCTACAGCAGCAGCAGCAGCTGACAGTGCTACAGCAGCAGCAGACGATGCTACAGCAGCAGCAGACGATGCTACAGCAGCAGCAGCAGCAGCTGACAGTGCTACAGCAGCAGCAGACGATGCTACAGCAGCAGCAGACGATGCTACAGCAGCAGCTGACAGTGCTACAGCAGCAGCAGACGATGCTACAGCAGCAGCAGCAGCAGCAGCTGACAGTGCAGCAGCAGCAGCAGCTGTACCACCAATAGTAGCGATGGTTGATTGGGGTTCATTATACAACCTGGCCAGCTCAGAGACACGCACTCCACTTTCATACTTATCAATGATCTTTTTCTTCATCTCTATAGTAATTCTCACCCTTATTGCTGTAGGGTTGGCACTAGAGGCTTTCTTGGGGCCCATGGTCACTTATTTTCCAGATAAAATCACCAAAAACACTGTAATAATACGAAATGTTACGATTGTATGCTTGGATGCTACCGCGGAGGCTGGCTGGTAAACAATGCCACCGGCGGAACATGTGAGGCTGGCTAAGGCGCACATTGGACGCGTCTCGGACGAACAGCGGTGAGCGGGTTTTTGAGCGGTATGCGAGGCAAAATTTTTGCGATTAAAGTGAGCGGTATGTGGAATAAATGGTATGTGATGCCAACGGTATGCGGGGGTCCACTGTAGTTTGATTTACTGAGTTATTGTAAATGAGTTAGAGAGACTATTTACAAGAATGTAATGGGTTGGCAAACTGCATTCACTTAGATTTTAGATAATTACAATTATTACAATCATAACTAAGCACTAAACTCACAAGGGGCTTATAGCATTATAGCACAGATTTTAAAATAGATTTTGACAGAATTCCTCATGAGGTTAATTTAGAGATTACAATATATACCAGTAAGAAAAGTTCACAGCGTATTAATTATTACAACAATACAGCCTCTCCTCACTTAATGACGGAGTTCCGTTCCTAATACCTCGTCGATAAACGAATTTGTCACTAAACGAGGAACATACTATAATGGTAGTGGGTTTATGTCAACCATCTTTGATATTGCTTTATGTCACCATTGCACCATCTATGACATTTTTAGTATATTTTTAACCGTTTATACAGTAGTGTACTGTATATTGTAATAAACAGAATAGAGGAAAGCAGCTCTAATATACATTATTTAAGTATGTATACTGGTCAGAGAGCCTGCCGTAAGTCCAAGTTGTTGGTAAACGAGTACATCGCTAAGTGAGGACAGGCTGTATTATACTAATAATGTTAATAATAATACAGTACCTTCAAGAAATTTATGTATGATAAAAAAAAAAAACTAAGTGTAACAAAAACAAAGAATCATTATTATTTCACCAGGTTACATGACTTCTGGCATGAGAAAGGAAATGTAAGAGTTAAAACTACTACAAGACATGATTCGACTGCCACAAACAATTTCATTGCCAGGCATTTTGTAGTGGTAACCACTGCCTTGGACATCTGTTAACATTAAATCTTCTTTCAAAATAGTCTAAATATAATGCAGTCAGATTTGATTCCTCAATATCTATATAAAGTAATTATCAGATTTAAACACCAATCTCTAATTACCAAAATCAAGATTGTAGTTACAGCTGCAAGCATGACACAGCATGGCTCTTGCTGCTTCATCTAACATACCTCGTGTGTTTAAACATTCTTATTCCAATTTCTTACATTTTACCCTACACATTCTTTTCTCAGAATCACTTGCAAGGAGGAAAATAGAAGGGAAGTGGGATTCAGAAGCCAAGACAAAGACAGGGACTTGACCAAAGATCAGGGAATTTCAAATAAATTTGCCATACAACTCATCACCTTGGATGCAAAAATCAATATGCTATACACCGTGGCCTGGTGGCTAAGCTCTCGCTTCACACAGAGTGTCTTGGTTCGATTCCTGGTGAGGGTAGAAACATTGGGCATGTTTCCTTACACCGGTAAAATGGGTACCTGGGCGTTAGTCGACTGGTGTAGGTCGCACCCTGGGACAAAACTGACCTAATTTCCCTGAAATGCTCTGCATAACAAGCGGCTTTCTAAGATGTCAGCTAGACCTATATACCCTGTACATGTACTTGTAGAAATAGATATTATTACAGGTCTCCCTCAACATTCGCAAGGGTTAGGGGATCAAGAACCTCGTGAATGTTGAAAAATTGCGAATGTTTGGTGCCCCAATATATTGTAGGGAAATATAATACAATACTGCTTCCTTAACCCATTAAACCATGAACAATCATAAAACACATGAAAACATCATGAAATATTGTACTATTGCCAACCCTTTGGTAAAGAAGGTGATAAAAACTATAGAATTCAAGAAAGAACTCGTAGCAGAGTACCAAAGTGGAGGAGGAAGAGAGAGGGGAGAATGTGCCTTATTCAGTGATTCTACGATATGTATGATACTAAAGCAGCACAAGTTGATAAAGGCTATAGTGCCAGCCAGCAATAAAGTGTAGCATTAACAGTGTAGCAAGTAAGTTAAGCATTTGATCGATAGAAAAAGAACAGCATGAACCTAACTCCTCCAATGTTGTTGGAGTTATATAGGGCGACTGACAACACCGCCATCTCTAGTCTCTACCGCCTCTGATGTCGCCTCCACCACCACTATGTAAGGCTTATTCTCTCAGTGGCCCTTATACACCCAACAACAACAACACAGCAACACTTGTGACATACTTAATGACGCATTTTATTCATTCTAGAGTATATGTCATGTTTCTATGTTATTAATATTGTTTATTATGTCATATTAGATAAATTGTGATAGTTAAATAAGCCACAGACTTGACATTAGTGTCATATTGAAGGACTATTTTGTCCTATCTCCAAACAAACTCTGCAAACGCCACAATTCCTAAGATATGTAATGACATATTTTAAATATGATTGGGCGGCTGGGAATTCGCGAATGTTCGAAGCCTGTGAAAGTGGAAAACATGAATGTTGAGGGAGACCTGTATTATTTGCCTGGATGTGATTTGCAGGAATCTCTTATTGTGAGCCCTTAAAAAAGTCCCACACTTGGCCATAGAACACGGCTCAAGGTAGTCACTGCTAGGAAGGACCCTGAACACTTAATTCATACTATGCACCTGTGGTTAAAAAAAAAAAAAAAGACGTGTAATGTTAGGTAACTTTATTAGGGAAACATTTCATCCACCAGGGATTTTATCAGTCCACTTTGGATTGATGAAGCCTCGGGTAGGTCAAACATTCCTTAATAAGTTTTCTATCACTGCACAAGTTTCTTATATACCACTATCACTGCTGTATACCTTGTTTGAAATATGCAACTGAAGAATCAACAGCTGGCATGTAACCATGCATAATCCCAAATATGCATGAAAAGCCATCAATAACAAGGTGTAAAAATCAATCTGATCTAAATTTCCACAAATTCCACACCAAGTCATATAGACATGGTACTTCCAAATATTTATAATGGACAGATGTACCATTCCTCAGTAACAGACTGGGGCCAAAGTTAACATTGATAAAGTATTTTTAGTCCTTGTTATGCATTCAAACATCCTCAGGGTAGATTAGAGCCTAGCAGAATCTGGCAATATATGTACTCTTAACTGATCAATGAAGATCAAAGGTACTTTTACAGGGTCTACACAATAGCCACACTAAAAGCCCAAACAAGATCTGGCAAGGAAAAAGACAAGAACTAAGTCTAACTACAGAAAAAGCTTTGCTGATGTTAGCTGTGTGTATGCATCCCTGGTAGAGCAACAATATTTGGGGACACTACCAAAATCTGAGTATTCCTGAGCAATACATGACTAGATCATGAAGCAGATGCACAAGGTCTTGCCTCAGGAAAAGCCTTGTCAACATTTTGAGAATGAGCATAGGGCTAGGAGTGCATTTGTGTTCCCATATAAAGCAACAAGAATATTGGGACACTCCCAAAGTCTAAGACCATTAGAAGCCCCTGACTCAATCCTGAAGCAAAACAATGGTTAGATACACTTGGTCTTACCTCAAGTCTTTCGGATATCCCAAAAAAGAGAACCCTAGGAACTAGAGGAAGCAGAAGTGAATAGTAGTAGGCAGAAATCTACAAACTGGTCAGTTACATCCCCTACAGGGGCAACTCCAGTGGAAACTGGGCAGCTAAGGCCCACGTTCAAGTGGAGCCAGCAACAATGCTGGTGCCATTGGAGTGAACTATGGCAGGACTCCTTTCAGGTTTACCTGGAGTTTACCTGGAGAGAGTTTCGGGGGTCATGCCCAGCGGCTCGGTCTGAGGCCAGGCCTCAAGGTGGATCAGGGTCTGATCAACCAGGTTGTTACTACTGGCCGCACGCAAGCTGATGTACAAACTACAGCCCGATTGGTCAGGTACTGACTTTAGGTGCCTGTCCAGTGCCTTCTTAAAGACAGCCAGGAGTCTATTGGTAATCCCCCTTATGTAGGATGGGAGGCAGTTGAACAGTCTTGAACCTCAGACACTTATTGTGTTGTCTCTCAATGTACTCATTGCGCCCCTGATTTTCATTGGGGGAATGTTGCATCTCCTGCCGAGTCTTTTGCTTTCATAGGGAGTGATTTTCGTGTGCAGGTTTAGTGCCAATCCCTCAAGGTGCCTTATCATGCTTATATGTGCCATGAAAGTTCTTTGTACACTCTCCAGGTCAGCAATGTCACCAGCCTTGAAGGGGGCCATTAGTGTGCAACAGTATACCACTAGCCAAGTGTGCTAGTGCATGGAAAAATTATGATAGGCAAAAGACTTGGGAAAATAGGGCATTGAGCTAAAGAACCAGAAATGAATATGCATGGATAAGGAGAGAGGCCCAGTGGCAATATGAGAATGACAGACCATCAAAAGCCAAATTTGACCCAATGTTGTTATACAACAACATCAGGAGGAAAACAACAGTCAAGGACCAAGTGATCAAGCTGAGGAAGGAAGGAGTGGGAGCTCACAGGGAGCAACCAGGAAGTATGCAGGGAGCTCGACTCAAGATTCAGGGAGGTATTCACAGTGGAGACAGAGAGGCTTCCAGCAAACCGAGAGAGTAGGGTGCACCAGCAAGTCCTGGACACACTCCACACAACCAAGGAGGTGAAGATACTGCTAGGTGAACTAGATACCCTGAAGGTGGTGGGCCCAGATAACCTCTCTGTGGGTTCTGAGAGAGGGAGCAGATTCGCTGTGTGTGCCACTTACAATAATCTTCAATAAATCTATTGAAACAGGGCAACTGCCTTAGGTGTATCAAGACAGCAAACACTCTCAATTTTTAAGAAAGGAGACAGACAGGCAGCACTAAACTATAGACCTGTGTTGCTGACTTGTATAGTATGTAAAGTTTTGGAGATTATCAGGAGAAGAGTGGTGGAGCACCTAAAAAAAGGAATGAGCTCTTACATGACAACCAGCATGGCTTCAGGGAAGGAAAATCCTGCATCAGAAACCTATGGAATTCTACGATTAGGTAAGAGAAGAGAGGGATGGGTAGACTGCATCTTCTTGGACTGTAAGAAGACTTTTGATACAGTACCACACAAGATACTTGTTGAAAAGCTACAGGAGCAGGCAGGAATAACAGGGAGAGTACTGCAATGGATCAGGGAATACCTGACAGGAAGGAAACAATGTGTGTTGGTACGTGATGAGGTGTCAGAGTGTTAAGCGGGGTTCCACAAGGGTCAGTCCTAGGTCTGGTGCTGTTTCTAGTATATTTGACGACATGACAGAAGGGATAGATTCAGAGGTGTCCATGATTGCAGATGAGCTAATGAGAAGAATACAAGTGAATGAGGATCAAGCAAGCCTACAAGAAGATCTGGACAGGCTGCAAGCCTGATCCAACAGATGGCTCCTGGAGTTTTACCCCAGCAAAGTCATTAAATTTGGGGAAGGACAAAGAAAACCACAGACAAAGTAGAGCCTAGGAGTTCAAAGGATGCAAAACTCACTTGGGGTAAGCATCATATTGAGCACATTTAAGGCACACATCAACCAAATAACTGCTGCAGTATATGGGTGGCTAGGAAAGCTAATAATAGCCATCTAAGTAAGGAGTCATTCAAGACACTGTATGCTGTGTATGTCAGGCCCATATTGGAGTATGCAGAACCAGTATGGAACCCACACCTGGTTAAACACGTCAACAAATTAGAGAAAGTGCAAAGATTCGTAACAAGACTAGTCCTGGAGCTAAGGGGTATGCCCTATGAAGAGAGGTTAAGGGAAATCAACCTGACAACACTAGAGGATAGGAGGGATGGAGGAACATGATAAAGTGCATAAAATACTTAGAGGAATTGACAAGGTGGATAGGGACAGAATGTTTCAAAGATGGATCACAGCAACAAGGGGTCACAGCTCGAAGTTGAAAACTCAGGCGAGTCACAGTGATGTTAGGAAGTATTTCTTCAGTCATAGAGTTGTCAGAAAGTGGAACAATCTGGAGAGTGATGTAGTGGAGGCAGGATCCATGCACAACTTTAAGAGGTTCGATTAAGCTCCTGGGGAAGGGAGAGTGGATCTAGTAGCAACCAGCAAAGTGGCAGGGCCAGGAGCTATAACTTGACCCTTTCAACCGCAACTAGGTGGGAGGTGGGTACACAAGTATGTAAGTACACATATACACATACATGCACACAGACAGTGACAGAGACAGAGACATGTAGTGGAAGCAGGAGTCATACATAGCTTTAAGAAGAGGTATGACAAAGCTCTTGGAGCAGGGAGAGAGTGGACCTAGTACTGACCAGCAAAGAGGCAGAGCCAGAAGTCATGACTTGATCCCTTGATATAGGCAAGTACATACGTATGTATGCATGCATATACATGTGCACACACACACACACAAAAAAAAAAAAAAAAAAAAAAAGAGAGCCTGGCCAAGTGTCTATCAACAAGTGCCTCTGATAACCCATAACTAACACACACTCACACAAAGTATGACAACCAGTAACTAACTACAAAGAAAGACATACACAGTTACACACTCATGCATATTCGTGCACACACAAAAAGACATTAGTAACTTTTTCCTTTTAGGGCATAATTAATGGTTCACCACTTTGACTCATTATTAAACTGTTAGATGGTTTTTCTTCACATGCATCAGCTGCACAACATATACAACTTATTTTCAGAAGTTGTAGGTACAGTAATGGCTAGTAGTTCTTCACTTAAGTATAAAGATACATCTGGGGAAGATTGTTTCCCAGCAGTACTGAACACTTGGAGACTTAGGGCAGTACAGTACAGTATTCACAAAAAAATGCTAGACCCATATGGGCCTTTTTTTCTGAGCTGACTTGGCAATTGCAATATCTGTTAACTATCCAACTGAAAGAAAAATATCTTGAATATTAATCACTATCTCTATGACAGTTCAATGTGGCAAGTTACCATATTCCATATGGAAGCTATCTGAGATCAAAACTATGAACTATAACAGCCTTGTGCTATTGAGCTCACATTTTTAATTAAAATTAGATATAATGATAGTTTTTTATCTTAACGCTTATTTAGTAATGGTTATTACAATTAATGATAAATGACCTCTAATAATTTGCAAATAAGTACAGGTTGGCCATCACTAATCCAGCATCATCAGGACCTGTAGGGTGCTGGATTAGTGATTTTGCCGGATTACAGAGTGGTTAGGTTAGAATACACTTAACCCAACGGCAATATTTACAAAGCGGCGATTTCACCCAGTTTACTCCACATTTTTGGCCCATTCCATTGTTCCAATCTACCAAACTCATAGCTGTTTCACTAGTATTCCCTCCATTCTGTCGAATGAATACAAGAAACGCCCACTCACATATTTCAACTACCCAATAAAGTGGTCAGAAATTGGTAATTTGGCCAATTTCACACAAATTTCAACAGATGCCAATTTCAAAATAGGGTCCAGAATAAGCAATGCAGACATTCCTGGCACTAAAATAACATTTTCTCTGTTGCTCAGTCATGTCTCCAGGAACCTCTTATATTACGCTTACTTTCCATTTTGAATTTGTATTCACAAAAAATAGAAGATTTACTGTTATGCAGACTACTACATTATTGTAATAATTGCACAAATAATGTCATCCCATTCGTGACTGCGTATTAGGCTGGCCAATTGGACGCGTACTGTACGGTGACATCATTTGTTTACTTTTGAACACTGGCAAAAATCGAACATTTCCACTAATCTGAGCTTAATCTTAGGGCACTTTCCAGTGTGAAACCAATCAAAATTATATCTATTTTTGAAATATATCTTCCATTTATCGAATGAGACAAAAAAACGAGAATACAACCATACGAAAAATACACTGCAAAGTTGAGTTTACACCATAAAACACAGTCACAATTTTTTTCTCATTATGCACTGTAAGCTGCAGAATTTTTTTTATATAGTGCACACTTACCACACAGACCTATTCTCTCATGTAGGCCCAAATTTACCGGTCACAGCTTATCTGAGTGAGCTGAGCTCATGGTGACTGACAGTGGCTTCAAAGCTACTTTTTCTTTTACGGATTATGTATGGTGTATGGGCTTTACACAATGAGAACATTTCTTTTATTCATTGGAACCATGGCTAGGGCTAAAAGTGAACAGGTTATAACAATAAATGAAGAAAGATATTGGAATGATTTATGCAGCAAGTAGCACCACCAAATAGTAGTGGTAGGTTGGTATGGCAACCCTGAAAATTTGAAATTACGGTATAGTGGAACCTTGCTTTTCGTTTGCCCTGGTTTTCGTTGAATTTGGTTTTCAACAACTTTTTTTGTCAAAATATTGTCCTAGTTTTTGTTTGTCACCTTGGTTTTCGTCTGCTGTACAGAATGTGCCCACGCCCACACAAAGCATCCCATGCACGCATTCTGAGTCAGTCTGGCTGTGTTTCGTGTTGAGTGAACATTACTCTGCATGTTCATATGAAACATTTCGTAATAATTGATTGTTTTTTGTGCTTGTTTATTGAGTGCGACTGCTAAATAAGCCACCATGGGGCCAAAGAAAGTTCAGATAAATAAAGAAGGTGAGAAACATGATAGAACTCAAGAAAGAACTCATAGAATGAGTTGCAAAGTTTTGTGGAGAAATATCACTACCACCCTCTACAAAGGTAGAGGGTGGTAGTGACTGTGGTAGAGGGTGGTAGTGATGGTGGCAGAGGATGGTAGTGATGGTGGTAGAGGGTGGTAGTAATTGTGGTAAAGGGTGGTAGTGATGGTGGTAGAGGGTAGTAGTGATGGCAAACAATCGAAGATGTTGAGTTGTTGTTCTTGGTGTGGATCAACGACAAACAATTAGTGGGAGGTAGTGTTGTGGAGGCGATAATTTGCGAAAAGGCAAGGCAGTTGCATGCGGATCTCCTAAACAATATGCCAACAAGAGTCTTCAATAATGGTAAAACTGATTTAAATGTTCATTTATCCTTTAACCCTTTCAGGGTCCATGCGGTAGATCTACGGCTTTACGTTCAGGGTCCAAACTGTAGATCTACGCCATGAGCTCAGCTCACTCTGATAAGTTGTGAGTGGTAAATTTGGGCCTAAATATGAGAGAATACAACTATGTGGTATGTGTGCACCACATAAAACAAATCCTGCAGCACACAGTGTATAATGAGAGAAAAAAACTGAGACCGTGATTTTCGATTAAACCAGCGACTTTGCAGTGTTTTTTTGTAAGTTTTTTTATAGTTGTATTTGCGATTTCTTGGTCTCATTTGATAGAATGGAAGACATATTACAGAAATAGAGATGATTTTGATTGGTTTTAGCACTGAAAATGGCTTGAAATGAGCTCAAAGTAGCAGAAATGTTAAATTTTTGCCGATGTTCAAGAGTAAACAAACGACCTCACACGTCTAATACACGCCAACTGGTGGGTCTAATATACATTCACAAATGTGGTGATGATATTTATACAATTATTACAATATTGCATAACAGTAAATCTTCTATTTTTGGGTTTGAATAAAAATTCATTATGTGAATAAAAAATCAAAATGGAATTCATTTGTAAAGCCTCAAAACGTAACTAAAGAACAGGAAATGTTAGTTTAGTGCCAGGAATACCTACATTGTTTATTCTGGACCCTATTTTGAAATTGGAATATTTTGAACTTTGTGTTAAATTGGTAAAATTACCAATTTCCGATCACTTTATTTTGTAGTTGAAACAGTTGACTTGGTGATTTCTTGTGCTCAATCGATAGAATAGAAGTAATACTAGTGAAATAGCTAAGAATTTGGTCGACTGGAATAATATAATTGGCCTAAAATGGGAGTCAAAGTCGGCAAAATTGCCTATTCGTAAATATCGCCAACACATCAAAATTCGCGAGAGCATAATTTCGTCAATTTCCCATCATTTTTCATACTTTTTGTTTTATTACCTTCAGAAAAAGATTCTCTACCATTTCATAAGAAAAAATAACAAAAATTTTTTTTTAAAATTTTTGGACCCTGGTGTGCAGTTTGAAATTTTTGGCCTCTGGACCCTGAAAGGGACCAAAACTCACTATTCCCCCCAAAATTAATGATTTACAGTCTCTCCATTTTGTCTGGAAACTCCAAAATTTCAAATGTTTTTAAAAGTTATTTCATATTTTATATATACTCTGATAATTATACTTATGTATACCTGTACCTAAATAAACTTACATACATCGAGTCATTTAAATGTCGTATATTACGTTAATATACACATTTTCATTAATCCATCCATGATATTTTTTTCAAAATTATATAATAAACACGATGAATAACATATAAATAAGATAAATACACCCCACAGTAGAATAAATAAACATAAATGTGAGATGTGAGCAGACGACTTCCACAAGTGACGCCATAATAACAATACTCACCGAGTCTCATTAAATGTCGTATATTACGGTAATATACACATTTTCATTAATCCATCCATGATATTTTTTTCAAAATTATATAATAAACACGATGCATAACATATAAATAAGATAAATACACCCCACAGTAGAATAAATAAACAAATGTGAGATGTGAGCAGACGACTTGCACAAGTGGTGATAATAACAATACTCGCCGAGTCTCATTAAATGTCGTATATTACGGTAATATACACATTTTCATTAATCCATCCATGATATTTTTTTCAAAATTATATAATAAACACGATACATAACATAAAAAGATGATAAATACACCCCACAATAGAATAAATAAACATAAATATAAGATGTGGGAGCCTCGTTTGTTTACATAACTCTGCGCCTGTTACCTCTCATGTACTCATTCTTTCTCTCTCTCATTTTTTCGTTTTATCTCATTTACTTACTCCTGACCCTACATTAAGACTACAAATATTTTAAGGTAAGTAATGAGTGAACTGTATATACATTTTATCGCTCTGGGATGCTTAAATATCATAGAATAGTATGTGTGGGTGGGGTGGCCTGGTGAGGTAGCCTGGCTATTACAATACATACCACACTTGATTTCTTACAATAAATACTACTTGTCTCACCCTAGATTAAGACTATAAATATTTTAAGGTAAGTAATGAGTGCACTATGTGTGTATTGTACCTTTTTATTGTTTTTTGATGCCTGGTTCTATTGCTAACTTAATATATGTTAGTGTAAACTTGTTATCTAGTGTTTGTATGCATTTGTAAGTGGAAAAAAAGGGTGTTCCACTTTACGGCGGTTTCCGCTTTACGGCGGTAGCCTGGAACCTAACCAGCCGTATAAGTGGGGCCTTCCTGTATTTCTCATTGTTTTCTGTATGTAAAACTATAGTTATTCTCCATAAAATGTATTTTTTGTTAATATTTTTGGGTGTCTGGAATGGATTAATTGGATTTACATTATTTCTTATGGGAAATATTGCTTTAGTTTTCATCGAATTTGTGTTTTCGTCATACTCTCTGGAACAAATTAAAAATGAAAACTGAGGTTTCACTGTACAGTGGACCCTCAACCAACGGCATTAATTTTCCCCATAAGAAATAATGGAAATAGAATTAATCCGTCCCTGACACCCCGAAGTCTGAAAAAAAAAAAAAATTTACGTGAAATATACATTTCCTTATACCAAAATGAATGGGACATGCAAAATAAACAATAATTAAATGCCACTTACCTTTATTGTGGAGTTGTTGATGAGTGATGTGCCAGCAGCAGGAGAGATTCAGGATTGTCTATTGCTTGGAAGGAGAATTCCCTTCCATAAAGACTTCAGGTACCAAGTCCTTTGGTGGGGTTACCTCCCTTCTTGGTTTTTTAATGCCGCTAGGACCAGCTTGAGAGTCACTGGACCCCTGTCGTACAAAATCTGTCCAGAGAGCTTTGTTTCTCACGTGCCCTTAGGATTTCCCTAAAATGGGACACAAGAGTGTCATTGAACATGTTGCCAATGCGGCTTGCAACTTCTGTGACAGGATAAAATTCATCGATAAATGCTTGCACCTTTGTAAACATTGAACACATTTCCCTAATCCTTGACGAAGTCAACTTCCTCCGTCTCTCTTCATCCTGCTCTGAAGAACATTCCTAAGATGTGATCTGTTGCTGTTGCACCTGAAGCTCTTGCAGGTCTGCAGTGGTTAATTCTTCCTCATTATTCTGCACCAACTCTTCCACATCCTCGTCACAAACCTCCAACCCCAAGGACTTCCCCAATGACACAATAGCTTCCACTACCAGCATAGCCTCCTGAGGGTTAGCCCCAAACCCTTCAAAATCCCTTTGTTCTACACATTCTGGCCACAGTTTCCTCCAAGCCGAGTTCAAGGTCCTCTTAGTCACTCCCTCCCAAGCCTTACCTATTAGGTTTACACAACTGAGGATATTGAAGTGATCTTTACAAAACTCTCTTGGGGTCAACTGAGTGTCTGAGGTCACTTCACAGCACTTTTGAAACACTGCTTTTGTGTAGTTTTTTGAAGTTTGAAATGACCTGCTCGTCCATGGGCTGGAGGAGAGGAGTTGTTTTAGGAGGCAAAAACTTTACCTTAACGAAACCAAACTCCCCTGCAATTTCCTCTTGCAAGTCGTGAGGATGAGCAGGAACACTGTCCATTACCAGGAGGCACTTGAGTGACAATTTCTTTTCCTGGAGGTAATTTTTCACAGTGCGGTCAAACACACCATAAGACCAGTCCAAGTAAAATTCCCTAGTGACCCATGCCTTACTGTTTGATCTCCACGGCACAAACAAATTACCCTTGACAATATTGTTTTTCTTGAACACTCTGGGAGTATCAGAGTGATACACCAATAAAGGCTTCACTTTGCAATCACCACTAGCATCACTACACAACATTAATGTCAGCCTGTCTTTCATAGGCTTATGTCCTGGGAGTGCCTTTTCCTCCTGAGTAATGTAGGTCCTGTTTGGCATTTTCTTCTAAAACAGGCCTGTTTAATCACAATTAAACACTTGTTCAGGTTTTAAGTTTTAGTTTTTATGTATTCCTTAAAGTCCTTCACATATTTTTCAGCCGCAGTTTTGTCTGAACTGGCAGCCTCACCATGCCTTACCACACTGTGTATGCCACTACGAATCTTAAATCTCTCAAACCAGCCTTTGCTGGCCTTAAATTCATCAGCAGCAGCACTATTTTGAGGCATTTTCTTAATGAGATCATCATGCAACTTCCTTTCCTCTTCACAAATTATAGACTGAGAGACACTATCACCCGATAATTGTTTTTCGTTTATCCATACCAGTAACAGCCTCTCTACCTCTTCAATTACTTGCAGTCCATTTTGAAAACACACTTGAACCTTTCGCAACAACAGCTTCCTTGATTGCCTGTCTGTTCGTCAAGATAGTACTGATGGTTGAATGTAATTTTTTGTATTGCCTTTCCAACTCAGCCATACGGACTCCACTCTCGTATTTTTCAATGATCTCCTTCTTCATTTCCATCGTAATTCTCACCCTTTTTAACACAGGTTTGGCACTAGAAGCTTTCTTGGGGCCCATGTTGGCTTATTTAGTGGTTACAAGCACTTAAAACAGTGGAATAATCCAAAATGTATGGGGGGCACACATGGAAACCGACCGCAACAGCTTGTAAACAATGGCACACTGAGTCTTGGAGTGGCTGGGCCCGCTCAGGCCGTGCTCCCAGCACATGGACATGTTCCAGACGAACATTGTTGGTAGAGTTTTTCGCCATTGTTAGACTTTTTTTTACGGCAAAAAGCTCCATTAGACGAAATTGCCGTTACTTAATGCCACCATTAGTTGAGGGTCCACTGTATATGTTTTGTTAACAATAACAGGTGTCCCTTGGTTCATTCAGTAAACACATTCCAGGCAGATGGCAGCTATATTAACCCTTTCACTGTCAGTGATGTAAGGCACGGCTTACAAGCCAGTGTCAGTGACGTATTAACCCTTAAACTGTCCAAATGTAGATCTACGTTTGCGCACGTAGTGTTCCAACCTCGATTTTCTCCATAAGAAAGCATGTAAAAAAAAGTAGATCTACGTTCGGAGCACTATGCAAGGAAACGTAGATCTATGTTCGGACAGTTTAAGGATTAATATGCCAAAATTCTAGCAGCTTCATATCTAGCAGAAGGTTGGTAGACCTACATGTGAGAGAATGAGTTTTTGTGATCAGTGTGTGCAGTATAAAAAAAATCCTGCAGCACACAGTGCATAATGAGAAAAAAAAACTCCAATGTTTTTGGTTTAAAATGCCAACTCTGAGGTGTATTTATGGTTGTATTCTCGTTTTCTTGGTCTTATTTGATAGAATGGAAGATATGTTACAGAAATAGAGATGATTCTGATTGGTTTCATGATGAAAAGTACCTTGAAATTGAGCTCAAAGTAGCGGAAATATTTGATTTTTGCCAATGTTCAAGAGTAAACAAATGATGTCACTGTCCAATATGTGTCCAACTGGCCACTCTAATACGCAGTCACGAATGTGCTGACATTATTTATACAATTATTTCAATAATGCAGCAGTCTGCATAACAGTAAATCTTCTATTTTTTGTGTGAATAAAAATTCAAAATGAAAAGCAAGAGTAATATAAGAGGGGCCTGGAGATGTGACTAATGAACAGAGAAAATGTTATTTTAGTGACAGGAATGTCTGCAGTGTTTATTCTGGACCCTATTTTGAAACTGGCATCTTTTGAAATTTGTGTGAAATTGGCCAAATTGCCAATTTCTGACCACTTTATTGGGTAGTTGAAATCAGTAAATGGGCGGTTTCTTGTACTCAGTCGATAGAACAAATGGAGTTCTAGCGAAATAGCTACGAGTCTGGTCGACTGGAACAATGGAATTAGCCAAAAATAGGGCTCAAAGTGGGCGAAATAGCCAGTGTATATATCGCTGAGACCGCTAACTTCACGACAGCGTAATTCCGTAAGTTTTCCATCAACTTTCATACTTTTGGTGTCATTACCATCAGGAAAAAATTCTCTATCATTTCATATAAAAAAAAAAATTCTGAGAATTCTTCGACACTAACAGCAAGTTTGTGAGTAGGGGTCTTGACAGTGAAAGGGTTAATCTTAATCAGGCCATCAAGACTTAATTCCATATAATAAGAATTGACAGTATTCTTTATGAACCGCACACGTCACATGCACTAAATACATATCACCTGCATGGAATTACTAATAGAAATGGGACATCGCATATTGGTAATAGCGAATTTCCATAAAAAGAGAGAATCCTATATACATAGGCATCCTGTAAGTAATACACAATTTTGTTCATATGTGACTGAATAGTAAAAGACCCCTTATTATCTGGCTATATGCACAAGTATCATTATAAATCATACCTGTGGCATACATGTAACCAGTTTTGCCAGTGGCCAGACTTCCTTGGAGTCATATCAAACTTTTACGTTAATTTCTGCATTTAGCTTTTCTTAAGTCATAAAGTATTGAAAATAATTTTGTTGTCAAGGCCGAATTTTACTTACAGGACTTAGAGTGATGTTACTGCTTCCCACAAGAGTTTTGAACTGCATAGCAGATGCAGTTGGTGATCCTTTGGGTTTACACTGAAATAAAGTGATTTTGTAAATAATGCTATTTGATGCGTAATTAAAAGGATTACTACAAGACTAAATGAATTTCTGAATACAGTGGAACCTCTACTTGCGAGCGCATCCACGTGCGGGTTTTTCTAAATACGAGCAGTCGATGGGTCGATTTTTTGCTTCCATAAGCGAGCAGACCTCAGGGCAGGTTCCTTGACGCTGGTGAGGGGCTCTTGCTCTTGATCTAGGGAATTATATCTCATTTGTTTGTTGGACTATCTTATTGAAACTTGGGCAATGTATGATGGAAAGATGTTTCTTAACTTACACCAAAATTGAAAGAAATTGGAGCATAAATAATGGAGTTCACTTCTCAGCAATTAGCCACCCCTTAGCAGTATTTTTGTATGGTTTTTATGGTTTTATTCTCGTTTTTTTGGTCTCATTTGATAGAATGGAAGATATATTACAGAAATAGATATGATTTTGATTGCTTTCACGACGAAAAGTACCTTGAAATTGAGCTCAACGTAGGAGAAATGTTCCATTGCTTGGCTATGTTCAAGAGTAAACAAATAACGTCACTGTCCATTCCAATATGCAGTAGTGAATGGGTTGACATTATTTATACAATTATTGCAATAAGGCATAACAGTAAATATTATTATACGTATTATTATTATTATACATATTATTATTATTATTATTATTACAATGTATATAATTTGTAATTTGTAAAAAGAGAGCAAATGAGAGAGTGGGTGAGCTGTTATCAACAAATTTTGTTGAAAATAAGAAAAAGTTTTGGAGTGAGATTAACAAGTTAAGGAAGCCTAGAGAACAAATGGATTTGTCAGTTAAAAATAGGAGAGGAGAGTTATTAAATGGAGAGTTAGAGGTATTGGGAAGATGGAGGGAATATTTTGAGGAATTGTTAAATGTTGATGAAGATAGGGAAGCTGTGATTTCGTGTATAGGGCAAGGAGGAATAACATCTTGTAGGAGTGAGGAAGAGCCAGTTGTGAGTGTGGGGGAAGTTCGTGAGGCAGTAGGTAAAATGAAAGGGGGTAAGGCAGCCGGGATTGATGAGATAAAGATAGAAATGTTAAAAGCAGGTGGGGATATAGTTTTGGAGTGGTTGGTGCAATTATTTAATAAATGTATGGAAGAGGGTAAGGTACCTAGGGATTGGCAGAGAGCATGCATAGTTCCTTTGTATAAAGGCAAAGGGGATAAAAGAGAGTGCAAAAATTATAGGGGGATAAGTCTGTTGAGTGTACCTGGTAAAGTGTATGGTAGAGTTATAATTGAAAGAATTAAGAGTAAGACGAAGAATAGGATAGCAGATGAACAAGGAGGCTTTAGGAAAGGTAGGGGGTGTGTGGACCAGGTGTTTACAGTGAAACATATAAGTGAACAGTATTTAGATAAGGCTAAAGAGGTCTTTGTGGCATTTATGGATTTGGAAAAGGCGTATGACAGGGTGGATAGGGGGGCAATGTGGCAGATGTTGCAAGTGTATGGTGTAGGAGGTAGGTTACTGAAAGCAGTGAAGAGTTTTTACGAGGATAGTGAGGCTCAAGTTAGAGTATGTAGAAAAGAGGGAAATTTTTTCCCAGTAAAAGTAGGCCTTAGACAAGGATGTGTGATGTCACCGTGGTTGTTTAATATATTTATAGATGGGGTTGTAAGAGAAGTAAATGCGAGGGTCTTGGCAAGAGGCGTGGAGTTAAAAGATAAAGAATCACACACAGGGTGGGAGTTGTCACAGCTGCTCTTTGCTGATGACACTGTGCTCTTGGGAGATTCTGAAGAGAAGCTGCAGAGATTGGTGGATGAATTTGGTAGGGTGTGCAAAAGAAGAAAATTAAAGGTGAATACAGGAAAGAGTAAGGTTATGAGGATAACAAAAAGATTAGGTGATGAAAGATTGAATATCAGATTGGAGGGAGAGAGTATGGAGGAGGTGAACGTATTCAGATATTTGGGAGTGGACGTGTCAGCGGATGGGTCTATGAAAGATGAGGTGAATCATAGAATTGATGAGGGAAAAAGAGTGAGTGGTGCACTTAGGAGTCTGTGGAGACAGAGAACTTTGTCCTTGGAGGCAAAGAGGGGAATGTATGAGAGTATAGTTTTACCAACGCTCTTATATGGGTGTGAAGCATGGGTGATGAATGTTGCAGCGAGGAGAAGGCTGGAGGCAGTGGAGATGTCATGTCTGAGGGCAATGTGTGGTGTGAATATAATGCAGAGAATTCGTAGTTTGGAAGTTAGGAGGAGGTGCGGGATTACCAAAACTGTTGTCCAGAGGGCTGAGGAAGGGTTGTTGAGGTGGTTCGGACATGTAGAGAGAATGGAGCGAAACAGAATAACTTCAAGAGTGTATCAGTCTGTAGTGGAAGGAAGGCGGGGTAGGGGTCGGCCTAGGAAGGGTTGGAGGGAGGGGGTAAAGGAGGTTTTGTGTGCGAGGGGCTTGGACTTCCAGCAGGCATGCGTGAGCGTGTTTGATAGGAGTGAATGGAGACAAATGGTTTTTAATACTTGACGTGCTGTTGGAGTGTGAGCAAAGTAACATTTATGAAGGGATTCAGGGAAACCGGCAGGCCGGACTTGAGTCCTGGAGATGGGAAGTACAGTGCCTGCACTCTGAAGGAGGGGTGTTAATGTTGCAGTTTAAAAACTGTAGTGTAAAGCACCCTTCTGGCAAGACAGTGATGGAGTGAATGATGGTGAAAGTTTTTCTTTTTCGGGCCACCCTGCCTTGGTGGGAATCGGCCAGTGTGATAATAAAAAAAATAATAATAAAAATAATAGACGGCTTCAAAAGGCCATCACTAGATGGCAGTGTTTACCACAACAAAGAGGAAGCGGTTGTGGCCGCCTCCACCTGTTACATAATGACATACTTTATTCATTCTAGAGTATATATCAGGTTTTTATGTTATTTATATTGTTTATTATTTCATATTAGATGAACTGTGATAGATAAATAAGCCGTAGAGTTGATGATAGCGAAATATTCAAGGAGTATTTTGTCCTGTCTCCAGACAAACTCTCGTCGGCTGCCGCCACATATATAATGACATATTTTATTCATTCTAGAGTATATATCAGGTTTCTATGTTATTTATATTGTTTGTTATGTCATATTAGATGAACTGTGATAGATAAATAAGCTGTGTAGATGATATTAGCGAAATTATTCAAGAAGTATTTTGCCCGATTTCCAGACAAACTCTCGTCCACCGCTGACACCGCCCATATCACTACATGAATTACACATTTTATTAATTTTAGAGCATATATCACGTTTCTATGTTATTTCTATTGTTTATTATGTCACATTAGATGAAGTGAGATAGATAAATAAGCAGTAGAGTTGATATTAGCGAAATTATTGAAGTACAGAATTCCACTGGAACAGATTAATTGCATTTCAATTAATTTAAATGAGGAAAATTGAATCTGCAAACGAGCAAATCCAGTTGCGAGCAAGGTCGTGGAACGGATTAAACTCGCAAGTAGAGGTTCCACTGTATCAGTAAATCTAGTCGAAATAAACAATTCTCAAATAAATTTCTTCAAGGTCCCATATGGATATGGATGCCACATAGATGCCAACATTTTTAAGAGAGCATTTTCATGAGTTTCAGTAACTACTGTATACCTGTAATTTTGTTTTTGCTCACTAAAACCATTCACAGTACAGTGTATTACCCCATAAATTAATCTGCACCAACATTTAATGCAGATTTGAACAAAATCATTACAGAGAAAAGATTGACGATATTTAAAACCTTAAACATATTAAGTTTAAAATGTATTGTTTATATGCTTACATCATTACTCACTGGACTAAAATGAATAGCCTTTTCCTCAGCTATAGGGGAGCCAATACTAGGGTATTCTTTTTTGTCTTTATCCCTAGCCTTTTTTTGTTCACGTTTGACTTGGCACTGAGACTCTGGTACTACACCTGAAAAAACAAAATAGTCAAAATTAATATTACATGAACAGAGAACAGGATTTAGGCAAATCAAAAGTCATACTGTAAGGTATTTACTACTGCATATAACTCGCATAGTCTGGTTGAGACAGTAAATCCCAGTGGATCTTAATCTAGACTAGTATTTCTTGGCCAATCTGCCAAACTGTTCATTAGTCAATTAAGAAATGTCTTATTCACATCTAGTATGGGGGACATGGTCCACTATTTGAGAAAAGCTGGTCTAGGTCATGTGTACACTACTAAGCTACTGCTATTTGCAGTGAGATTATACACTATAAAAATATATGGGCTGGCACACTATTGTATAGACAGATTCTACTCAGGTAGAACTGTAGATCTGTAATTTTAGTATTACAAGTAAAGTACAGTGCTTAGGCACATTGCTCATATTACATCTCCAGTGTATTATATCAATTATGTGCCATCTTTATTACTTTTCTTCTATATTAATGTACAGTGGTTTCCTTCTTTTCATAGATTATTTATGGCAATATCTTCCTACAAAACTTTTCTTTACTTTCTGGACAATTGTCTCCTCATCCCAAGAAAGTGGGACAAAATATAATGTTGATGGGAGATGCTAGTATGCTAGAGCATTTTTTCAATTTAAGTGGAGATTTATCTAAAAAGTTATATCACTCTGAATGAATTATGTTGTAAATTACAAAATTTAGTATTAAATGTCCACCATTTAGTACAAAATAAATCAGTAAGCTATCTTACAATTACTGTACAAAAAAATCTATAACATCTAATAGAAGCTTTTAATGCATACAATAAGACTTTTTCGGGCCACCCTGCCTTGGTGGGAATCGGCCAGTGTGATAATATAAAAAAGACTTGTTCCAGTATATAAGATCAAGATACCTAAGTTTAGACAGAGTACCTGCTACTTTATCTTCTGTATGTGATTTTCATCAATAATAAATATTTTACATAATATCTAATTAGACCTCAATGAATTGGCACATCTATTTTACACTGATGGATAACTAAGAGTCTAAGAATGAAAACAAAATAAATTACTGGTAACTCATTTCAACTACCATTCTTCATTGTGAATTTTCCTCTCAGCAATATCTAAAATTTGACTCACCTATGACTTAATTATTAAAAAAAAATTACAGAATTTCTTTTCTGAAACTTTGCAAGTTACCTGAATTTTACATATATGTAAAAGGTTTTAACTTTATTTTATTTCCTTGGATGACTATGATTCTGTTATAGATACTATATTACACCAATAACCTCTTTACTACACACACAAAAATAGCTTTACTACACCAATATGCGAGCACATACATTGTCATTGCGATGTTGTTTTAAAATATTAATACTTCTACTAGGTCTGAGGCAAATTTTTCCCTGAATTCAAAATACATAAATGCTCTCCTGATTTGGATGTTTAGAAATATTTTTGGTATAGTATAATATGGACAGATAAGTGACCTATCAAATTTTCCCCATCCAACTTTTGTATATCAACATACGCTTTCATTCAGTTGTTGGAACACAACCCCACTGTAAGTCTAGGAGCATCTGTACATGCTTAGTTATCCATTACTATATTCTGCACAAATTACTGGTAACAAAATTTTTTAAAGCTTTACCTATTTCTAATAGATCATTCTCCAAAGGCTTAGTCAAAATTCCAAAAATACATGGTATTCTACTTACACTCTGGTCGCATGCCAACATTGAGACATTTCTTTAAGCGACATTCTTGACATTTGCGTCTCATGTACATGTCCATTTCACAGTTGTTGCCATATTTACACTGATAGACTGCATTCTTAGTGATAGATCTCCTGAAGAAACCTGAGGAAAAGAGATGCTGTTATAGGAATGTATGATAAAAACCTGTACGAGTATAATACAAAATTTTATGTACCTACCTGGAGTCTACCTCGAGGGAGTTTCTGGGGTCAACGTCCCTGCAGCCTAGTCCTTGACCAGGGCTCCTAGTGTATCAGAGCCTGATCAACTAGGCCGTTCAGATGGCTGCACGTATTCCAACGTATGAGCCACAGCCTGGCTGATTAGGGTATAAGGGGAATTACCGATAGACCCCCTAGCTGCCTTCAACAGGTATCTGTCCAGTTCCCTCTTGACAGCAGCTATGGGGTCAATCGGTAATTCCCCTTATGCCCGGTGGGAGGCTGTTGAAAA